>NC_083599.1:79053546-79359171 GCF_020882245.1 Rhopalosiphum padi
ACAAAAAAGATTTATATGTAAAAATATAAAAATATGTTTGTTTTAATTTTAATGCACCTATAATATGTTTGTATTATCCTCTTTTCTGTGTATAATCAATATAAAGTTTTGAAGTGTAATTTATTTAAGTTTATAGTTCCTAAATAATCTAACCTAACCTCTTAACTCTCCAGTAGTGTATTAAATTTGCGCTGAAGCAATTGAGTAAATTTGAACCAAATTATTTAATAATAAATTATGAAGTACACAAAATAAGTCTGCAAAAATTAAGCTGATACTGTTAAAATATTAAAAGCATATTCCATTGTATTTTATACATATATATTATATAATTTTCAAGTTTTGATGAATGTTGTAAGAACATATAAATAATATTTTTGAAACATAATTTAAAATCCATAAAATATTTCAATAATATTTTGAAACTTAATTTTCATATTCTCAAAATATTAAACAATGTTATAAACACAATATTATACTTAAAATATTTTCAGAACATTACTCTTATAAAATTATAAAAACGTTAAAAGTGTGGCCAAAAAACCTAGGTAGAACATTCTAACAATATTGAAATGATATTATTAAAACTCAATCTGAACATTCTTATAACATTTATATTTATTCTAGCATATTATTTAAAACTTCTTGAAATATATTTTTTTTTTTTTTTTTATTGAACTTAAAAAACATCAACAGCAAAGGTTATTAGTTTTGTGTAAAATTACATAGTCGTTATTAAAAATTACAGTATATATATGGTGTTCTTTTTATATGATTACAATTTACATTTATATTACAATTTTCTTTAACGGTAGGTTCAAATTTTGTCGTATAAATCCGATTTTTTGAGGAAGGTTAACATGTTCGATGTGTTTTCACTATCTGGTCCTAGAGCTTCATACAGGTTGGGTGGGATGTTGTATTTTTTAAGATGTTCGGCGTATTGGTAACACTCTGTTATTATATGCTTCACTGTTAGTGTAACCCCACAGACTATACATTGGGTGGGTTCTTTTTTGGCCATGAGGTGTTGATGGGTCAGCCTTGTGTGACCTATTCGGAGACGATTTATAAGAATTTTTTCTTTTCTGCTAAGATTTGGGTTTTGCCAGTTAAAAATTGTGTTTTTAATTTCGTTGAGTTTGGTCTGTTGTTTTGACCAGTGCGTTTGCCATTTTGTTAGTGATTTGTTTTTGATGTGGGTTTTGATGTCATCATATGTTACTGTGTCCAGGAATTGTATATTGAGGTTGTTTGGTTGTGCCGCTTCCTTTGCTGCTTGATCCGCCGTCTCGTTCCCCCTTATATTTGTGTGGCCTGGTACCCAAATGAAAATGATATTTATTCCCCTAAGCTTTAGGTCGTAGGTTTTTTCTTGTATGTTCTTTGCAATGTCTGTTGGGTTTGTATTGTTTTCTAAGCTTCGTAGTGTGCTCAGTGAATCGGTGAGTATCAGATTATTTGTTGACATTTTATCTTGTATTTGTATGAATTCTATAGTTTTGAAGACGGCTATTGCCTCAGCAGAAAAAATAGAACATTCTTTTGGTAGTCTATATTTGATTGTTGTTTCGTGGTGTACAATTGCAATGCCTACTCCTTTTTCAGTTTTTGAAGCATCTGTAAAGAACATGTTGCAATTTTGGTAAATCTCTAGAACTTTTCTCAGATGTTCTTGGTATATTATTGGGTTCGTATTTTCTTTTTTATTTTGAGCTAGCTCCTTGAAATATAATTTTGTTGTCTGGGGGGTGATTCGTTGGAATAAACATATGACCGAGCCGCCGGAGTACGCAGTGCTGTTTAATTCAGCTGTCGGACGAGTTTAGGAAGTGTTTAGCTGTTGGAATCAATACTATTACTTCCAACATCATCCACCCAGAGCAGAGATGTTGTCATCGTGAGTCGAACGTATATGATATTATTATTTATGTCCAAACATTATATTTTTATTGTTAGCCTGCACGGCATCTAAATAATTGATGTAATAGAAAAAATTGTACTAACTGTGCACATTATTTAATAAATGTAAAGAGAGAAAACCAATGAGTTAATTTCGTTACAATACCTAAAGGCTAGTTAATAATACTTTTAAAATGAAAATTCTCTATTTTCAGTACTTTAGAATATAATATATTTTACATAGTTAAAAATCACAACAAATTATTTATTAATATAAGAGGCACTAGTTAAACATCACTAATAGAGATATTTATTATAGCTTCATTTTTTTGTGCTAATTTCTTCATCTGGGTGTAGCCTGACCCATCCACTTTTTGATTGGTTTTTCTATTTCAATGTTAGTTGAATCTTTAATTTTTTTCATCATTCTTATAGACTCTATATAAAGGCCAACAACAAAAACCAGCATAATATTTAGTAACATTATGGTTCATTTTATTTAATTTTAATTACTATAAGTTACATAATATTATAAATGTTAAATATTTATCAAAAATGACGGCACAAGTCTGAAGGGTCGAGAATGTTTTTTTCCCTTAGAATCCTATATAAGAATAACCTGATAATATTTCATCATTAAACAATTTTTGCATTATCTTTCTTATGGTTTCTGGAATATTACACACTTAGAACTACACAGTCGAGATAGTTCCTTAACCTAAAAGAAAAATATTATTTTTAAATCATATATTATTATTCTCATAACATTTCATACAATACATAACAAGTATTAAATTGTTATAAATGTGATTTTGATAGCTGTAATATTATATTATTAGCATCAAATATTGGTTAATCAAATGTTGAATTAATATGTATGAAATATAAGAACAATATAAAGATGGTTTTTGTGATTATCATAGCCACTATTAATACGAGTATAATATGAATATTTTAAACCAGAATTAACACATCACAATTCTTTTGTTAATAAAACATTTTATATAAATAAATACTATTTAAATATTAAACATAATATAACAGTATTATTACCTAAATATAGTTTATTTACATTTCTTTTAATTTTGTTTTATCATAAGTTATAATAGAAATATTACTACCTATATAAATCATCATTCATTATCACTATATTTGTACTTTAAAAATAAAATAATAGGTAAGTATATTTTTGTTCTACTCAATAATTAAAAATGAATTTGTCATACCACTTTACTTCTGAAGATATTGTCTTTTAGTTTTTCCTCCATTAAATTTAATGTAGCATCACTATCAATAAATATTATGCCATCATTTTCTGAGTCATAATGATAGTCAATCGCTTGAAGTGGTTGCAGGATACTTAGTTTGTCCACTATCGTTTCTTGCATTGTCACTACTGAATCTAAGCGATCGTGGAAGTTTTTAATTTCGTGTTTGATTACAGTAACATTTCTTTCTATTCCTCTTAAAGCTGAAGTTAAGACTAAATAAGATTCAATTAGTTAACTCATTTGCTTAGGACATTTTAAATATTTGTATATCTACCATTAAGTTTGTTTTCTAATTCGTCATTTATTAGTTGAGTCCCAGCAGACAGTGTTTGATGTTTATTGATTGAATTTAATACAGTTTGAGGTGTTGATGGAGATTCATTTGCTGGATTATAATGAGACGTTGATGGAAAATCATTATATGATTTACTGGAAAGCGCTTGCGACAATGATGGAGAATCGACTAGCGTATTAGATAATGATGGAGATTTGACTTGATCAAATTTTAACTTTTTGCATGAAGAACTAGAAGTCTTTTGATGTTCAAAAGATAAAGAATGATTGTCATCATCACTCATCAGTGGTGATGTGTTATTTTTATTGGTTGGCAAGTAGCTAGTTTTATCATAATTGGCATCTTTATTTGATTCTACAGATTATTTAACATCATAAACACAATAAAATTAAATTATAGATAATATATTTAGAGCGTGTACTATAACATTTGTCTACTTAAAACCATTTTATTCTGAAAATTGAGAATTTTACCATCGGAATCAGCATAAATGGGTGGACTAGATATTTGTAAGCTGTCACTTTTGAAAATTGATTTCTTCTTAATTGCCTTAGGTAAATCGTTATACAGGATATCATTAGAAGAAACATCAGAATTTGCATGAGCTAAAGCTCGAGCTTTTAAATAAGTATCTGAAATTTAATTTTGGTAAGCTAAAAATAATAATAGTAATGTGTTGTAGTTTATAATTATCATACCAATATTTTTAACCAACACTTTTGCTTTAAAATATGAAAATTCTAGTGTATTTGGTTTTGCTCTTTTTGTAATCAATTTGCTATTAAATTTTTTGGGCCATGCACACATGCTATTACGATACCAAAATTCTGGAACAGTAGCTACCGAGTTATCAGATTGAAAATTTACTACTGTCCACATTCTGTTCTGAAAAACAAAAATATACTTCATACAATCTGCAGTTTAATAATATGACAGTACTTATAATATAATATCAGTCTAACCTCTAATGTAATTTAGCAAATACTTTATTTTATATAAAAATTATATATACTTATAAATATTAAACATATTATATAATAATATATATGATAAAAATATAATAGTAGTCATAACATGCTATGTTAAATTATAAAATTTATAAATTCATGATCCTTACTAACAATGAAGGATTGGTATTGCTATATTTATTATCAAAATGAAAAACAATCATTTTCTTTTCAATGTTGGATATATTCCAAGATTTTAAATTTTGTGACAATGTTTATACAACAAATATACCTAATTTAGATGATTTAATAGGTTTTATAAATAAATCTTCTTTATTTAAAAAATATTTTCCTGTTATAGATGTCTTTGATATATTCAATATTTTAATTATTTCTCCTTCATTAGTGAGAGCAAAACAGTTAGGTTCTTTAGTAGACAATGATAATAGATTTGCATCATCATAATTATTTACAAGATCATATGAGTATTTGCATGATTCGTTATAACGATGTACAACTTGTTGAAGTGGTTTTTCGTGTTTTCTTATCATTTTTTTAAGTTCTTCATATAATTCTCAAATGGGAATGCACTACAGTTATTAAGTGATCCATGTTTAACATAATCATCACATAAATGTTGTAACCCATGAATATTATGAAATATAAAATGTGTACCATAAATTTCCTCAAATGATTTTATAAAATATTTTAAAAGGTCTTGAGCATAGTTTAAATATTTTGAATGATTATCACTCAAAAGAATTCTCATAGAAATATTGAGAGCTAAAAAATGTTGATAGCAATCTTCAGAAATAACATTCTTAAGTACTATTATTCCTGTGTACAAAAGAAACTGTCGAAATTCAGTTGCTTTCCAACGGTTAACATCTTCCAATGGTCTTGGTTTGCGAGAAAAATCATTAGTAATATATTTTTTTAAGCTTAGGAGAGATGTGGTAATTTGTTTACTCTTCCAATTTGGAATACGAACATTTATTGGTCCTTTACTTGACCACAGAAAAATAAGTTTACGCATTACACCCAGACAAACCAAATGCATGTAATCCATAGAGAAGAGATCTACAATATTTATGTTGGGTATTAAAGAAAGACATGATATTGTAGGTGAAGTGTGATGTTCTTCATTTGTCATTGAAATGTATTCATCATGGGTTCGTTTATTACAACCATTTTCAATATATGGAAAACACACACGATTACAAATAAACTCTCCTTCTTGATTACATCTAGAGCAAGAAGAAAATCCCGAATGACCTTTAATGCGTAATATAAATGCTTTGCTGGTGAATCACAACAGAATACTTCAATAGAAATTTTTTTACAACATTATTAATTACTATTCCTTTAGTAGTCAATTGTATGATTTCTGAAATAAAATATTTAAGATAGTCATTGCTATCTTTTGGTTTTTGATATCCATGATATATACCAATTGGGAAAACATATTTATGGTATGGCTGAATATAGGCTAAAATTTGCCAAAATTGACTTGCACTACTTTTTGATAATGGCAGACCATCAATACCAATAGCAAGTCTTATTATGTCTTCTAGAGGGAATGTTGATGAAAATCTTACAGTGCCGGCAGCCAAACCAAAATGATAATAATTACCTGGTACCATATCATGTATATTTAGTAACGTGGAAGATCTTGAATTAAGTAACGTTCTACAATCTTTAGGTAAAAATGTCATATTAGCATCACTTTTTAATAATTTTAACAATGCATTGACTTCATTTTGATGTATATTAAAATCTATAGACCATTTTCCTAACTTTTGTTTTATTATATCTTGCATAGAATCTTGATAGTTATTTGGAGGATTTATAATAGTACTCTCATTAGTATTATATTCAACTGAATTTGACAAATTTGGACATTGAACTTCAAAAGTGCTAGTTTTATTTTTTAACAAATTATCTTCCAAAACTGGTAATTTGAGAAATGAAATATTTTCTTCGATTTCACAATCATCATTTAATAATTTACGATTAAACAATTCCGATGGTTCCAAATTTTTTGAAGAAGATGGTATTTTATTGTATTCAGAAATATCTAAATAATCCAATTCTTTTTGGATCTTTCTAGTTCTATATCTGGTACCTCTCATATTTAACTAATTTAAAATAATAATAATTTTAAGTGTTGGTGTCATTTTAGGCTAATTTGCTGTATTAATATAAATTTTATTTCATATTTTCATAAATCTAATTTATATTATATTGTACGAAACTATGAAAAATAGAAAATGTTTTGTATTAATTATCTTATAAACTATATATTGACTTAAATTTAATACTAATTTATTTTTAAAAATACTTATATTATTTTTTTTTAAAGTATCAATGTTATATACTTACAATCAAAAGATTCAATATTTTAATATGATAGCTGCAGATATATTAATCTTTTAAACATGTCATGGTCTGTAGTGGCAGATATTATATTATATTTATAAATGGAATATGAACTATAAAACATAATTAAAAATGAACATGTTAGTAAAAAAAATAATTTATACAGTTAATGATTTAATGTGTATACTTACTGAATAAAAGTGAATACTGAAAAAGTAAAAAAATTTAAAAACAGAACAATAAAATAAAATCGTCGTGAATCAAGTATCGCGTGAAACTCTTCAGACAGGCAGGCAATAGTCAATAATGCACATAGCACGTACACGTACTAAGAAGACGTCCGTCCAATAAAAGATTTGTAAGAATTATTGTGGTTCTATGGCGATTACGCGGTGTCTCACTTATTATCATTGTTTACAAATAACAACCTCACAACGACCCCACATAACATGCCAACTTTTAATTAAGTTTAAATTAATGTCGTAATTTAAGTGTTTATAGTTAAATGAATGTTTAGTTTTGATTGAATAGTGATCGTTTTAAGGCGAAATAAAGCTTGCATAAATCTTATTTGGACCAAAAAAATAGATCGAATGAACACTTGATCTACAATGTTAGTTGAGTGTCAAAAATTAAATATCTATTTAACCTATTAAAACTATTTATTCAAGATTTATTTGAACTTAATATGATCATTTCTTAATTGATATTTGATATTAATTGAACTTTGTATAATTGTTTAAATATTATGTTAATTAAACCTTAATAAAAATTATATTCTACCTTTATTCAACCATTAACTAGAGATTAAATGACATACATTAAGGTTTGATTTACCTCTAATTAAATGTATAGTTCAATCAAAATAATTATTACAATTTTTTTTATATAATCAGGTTATAGGTATACATATATTGTGAAGACTTAACTAGAGATAAATAATAATACATTATATTATAAATTATAATACTATATTTGTCATATAACAAAATGGAAAAGGAAATAACATACACAATTGATTAAAACAATCAAAGTAAATAATAAACAAAAATTATATGTGCTACAAATCTTGTGATTATATAATATTAAAATGTCAAATAAAATAAAAAAATGTGAATCCTTCTAATTACCTTCTATGGTAATGATTCATATTTATTCAATGTTATACTTGTTTTAATTAAATTAAATTAATCTTTCAATAAGGTAGTATATATTTAATTATAATATTATTAGTATCAACAAATGTACAACAAATATTATATTAAGAAATGTACAAAAATATTCATATTTTTTCATATTATATAAATTCTTTTGTTGACTTGTCTTTAATTTTAAACGGAGTTTGAATAAGAACATATTTAATGACCTGTTCAATTTCATTTGATACGTTATCAGCCATGGCAAATTTTTTGATTGTTAGAACAGAATCTAAAAAATGAAAATGAAAATGAATAAATTAGCATCCAATCAAAATTATTATATTGTTATTTAAGTTTATCTTACCAAAAATAATTTTATTAATTAGCAATTTTTCAAACGATCTTTTTTTATTACCGCGACCACTATACGAGTATTCACATAATATTTCGGATATAAATAGTAAAGCCATAATTCGTTTGACCATAATTTTAATTGATTTTCCGCCTACAGATGATAAACGTTTAACCTATGTAAATAAAATGTAACTTATTTAATAATAGTTCATACACGTATAAAATTCTTGAACAAATTACATACCATTTGATACCGATAATTTTTGTTAGACAAATCATTATCTAGTTCTTATAGTTTTTCCAGATTTTTGATTGGTAATTTATTATCTATATCGCCAGTGTCATATAAACTCAAATCAGTAGTTTTTGTTAAGTTAATTTCCTCATCTTTCTGAATAATGATGTCCAATTTTTCCTGTATTGATCTCATTTCGTACTTCATTGTTACCATACAATTTAACAACTTTGTATACTGATCATCTATTTAAAAAATAAAATCAGACTTGTATTCTTCATGTGTTTATACATTGGTTGCACCTAATAATTAACTTTGCTAATGTGGTATCTCAAGTATTTTATTTTAATGGTGGGTGGGTGAATGGAGAATGCTTAACAATAAATATTATAATTAAATCAATTATGAAATTATATAATCCAATATTTTTGAAGTACAGTCGATTCCGCTTTATTGGGACACATCGGTTGCATGTTATTTTGTCCCAATAATCCGAAATGAAAAAAAAACCATATAAATTTATTGAAAAACTGATTTTTTATGTTTTTATTATTACAAAAAATACATATTAGCTATTACAATAACACAATTACAGAAATTTTTTAATCATACAAAAAAAAAAATTTAGTATTATAACCTAAATATTTATAAAAGTACACACATATATATATATATATATATAAATGTATATGTATTTTATTATTTTATCTTATTTAAAAAAAGTATGAATATTACTTTGCTTTTTACATTTTATTGTTTGTTGACGAATGTAGTCCGAACAAGTATCCAAAGCACTTATCGGGCTTTCTTTATTTCCTTGTTGAAGAAAAAATAATCTCAATGTTTCCAAAGATTTCTTTGCCTCCTGTAGTCGGATTGGTGGATCTGGTTCCTCGTCCGTATCTTCATCTGAATTATGTTGATCTTGTATGGATTGAATAATTACATCATCAACGTATTCATTTTGGTCATAGCATTGCACATTTGAATCCATTTGTTCAAATTCTACGTTGTTTAGCACTCTTACGTTATCATTTTTTTCGGAATTAGGTTCCAAATGTTGATCGATGTTACAACTTTCTTCCAAAAAATCACACTTTCGAAAACAATTTTTTATTGTCTGACTACTTACATCTCGCCAGCTGTCTGAAATGAACTGAGTTGCTTGTAAGATATTAATTTTTTTACTGATATCTATTGCCGTTGATTTTGGTTCAAGTAAATTGCCTTCAATCTTTTCTAAAATATAATTGACCAGTGTTGCTCTATACTCAACCTTTAAATTTTGGATAACACCCATATCTAAAGGCTGAATTAGCGACGTTGTATTAAGTGGTAAGAACTCAAGCTTGATGTTTTTCAAAGATATATTAGGATGGGCAGTACAGTTGTCTATGACGAGGCATATAGCCTTTTTTGTTTTGTTCAACTCACTATCCCAACGTTGCAACCAATCGGTAAGAATGGCCGAAGTCATCCATGCGTTTTTATTTGCATGATACTCAACTGGTAACTTTTGTATAGACATTTTTTGAAAACAACGAGGTTTTTTACTTTTTCCTATCACTAAAAGCTTTTTTTTGTCAGTCCCACTTGCATTCACACAACACAGTATAGTTATTCTGTCCATAGCTTTTTTTGATCCAGCTATCGATTCGTGTTTAAAACACAGAGAACCATCTGGGGTTGCACGGTAGTATTTTTCAAGAATTTGTGGTAATTTTGTAAATTTCCATTCATCGGCATACTCTGAGTTTGCACTAGCTTTTTCACCATGTGATCTTTTAAATTTTATGTCATGTCTTACTTTCCATCTAGATAACCAACCGTCGGTGGCTTTGAATTCGTCATTACCAAGTTTCCTTGCAAGGTCTTCGGATTTAGATTTTAATATAGGACCCGACACTTGAACGCCCCGACTAGTAGCCAGTGTAAACCACTGTGTCAGTGCCTCGTCTACATCTGCATCTTTACCCTCTCGTTTCCTTTTCCGGGTTGTCACTTGGCTAAGAGCTTGTTCTCGCAAAAACTGTTCTTGTAGTTGAATTCGCGCGATTGTTGATTTCGATACTCCTAAAATTTCTGAAAGACGACGAGTACTACAGCCTGGTGACTGTAATTTAATTTTGTCTAGAATATCTAATTTTTGCGCAAGCGATAAATCTTTACGTATACGAGACATCGTTACTGCACGCGACAAACACGACTAATGCACTAAATAACATTTAACACACATCACATTTGAACATACGATAAGATAAAATGTATATAATTTAATCTAATAACCGATTACGTGAGTCGGTCGCGATTGTCGGACTATTGATCTATTAATATTTAATATTAAACTCGATAAAAATGTCCCAATTATCCAGATTCGCGGCCCAGATAAGCGGCGTACTTTTACATTACAAGTATACATTTGTTTTCGTAATTATAGAATTGTCCTTATTAACCGGTGTCTCTATTAAACGGAATCGACTGTATTATAATATGTAATATACAATAATATAGTATGATTAGAATAATCAAGGGAATAATATTATTTAAGATATACATCATAGTTTAAACTGTGAAGTTTATTTATTATTACTACTAAGTACTAATAATTACCCTTATGAAGACTTTTTTGTTGTTTTGAGTTTGATGATTTACTTTCAGTAGTTTTAATGAATACACAATTGTCAACTAAAAGCACATTCAAAATAACAAACTAAATTAACAATCAGTAGTAAGTATATGGATCTTAAAGTATAAAACTGAATTTATAGATGGCATTAGTTTTAAGACGTAGTACTCGCATGTGTTGTCTCCGTCTTACACACGTGCAAGATAACAGATTTTCGTTGACCATTTTCAATATTGTGCTGTTAGTTTTGATATCAGAATGAACTAACCTATAATACAATTTAAAGGTAAGATAATTATCCAGGGCTCCATGTAGCCTTTTATGGATATTATTATTTTAAATAAGTTATGATCTTTTTGAAACTGTACATTTTAAAATAATCATAACTTACTGAAAAATAATATCAATAAAAGTCTAGATGGGGCCTTGGACAATTATCTTACCTTTAAACTGTATTATAGGTCACTCTAATATCAAAATTAACAGCAAAATATTGAAAATGGTGAACAAAAATTTGGTATGTCACTTGTGTTTAAGACGGTGGCAACACATACGGGTTCTACGTCCTCTTAAGTAGATATAGTTAATATTAGTTATAATGTATTTTCTAATGTTATACATTCAGTTGTTATTACCTTTAAATCTTATATACTATTGAAGTAGTTATATAAAAATAATAATTAGTTGAAAAATGTAGTAAATATGCAAGAAATGCATTAATTTAAACTATTTATACTTTTTAGATATAATACAAATATAGGTATTTTTTTACTAGAACTCTGAAAATAGTATATTTTAAACATACAGATAAAAGTAATGAGCACTATAAAATATAATTACTTATTTTTAAACTTAATTTTCAAGAGGATTTTAAGTTTTAGATTACTTGAATTATAAACAGTTTACAGTTTGCACAATTTGTCAATGAGTATAATATATGACTTAATATTGTTAAGTAACTAAAGTTAAAATATTGAATAAAATAAAATATAACCACCAAAATTGTGTAATGAGTCAAAATATAAATTATAATCAAAACATACCAGATGTTCTTGTAGAAATCTTCATGGGACTGTCAGTTATACCAAGGTTTTGAGATTTATCCAAGTCGGAAAATAGACTTCTTTTAGCTTAAAAAAAAATGTATATATAAATAATAACACCTTAATAAAATGCTTGGATAACGATAGAGGTAAAGATTTAGATTTTAAAATATTTTAAATTAAAAACAAAAATGTATAATTAAATATATATAGATTACCAAATTATAAATGTGGGCTATCTCCTTTCGTCATGATATTACTATTTAAATAAATATTATTGTCCACAATCTTTGGAGGAGATATAGCGGTTTTAGTAGTTAAAGATGTTTCACCTATTTGAAATAATTAATTTATGTTAATAATTTATGCACTAGAAATATAATGTGTAGATATATATAATTATTAGAATAATTAATCTTTGCATTAACATCATCATCTTTCAAAGGAACACTACTATTACCAATATCATTATGGTAGTGTTTCGATTTAGAATTCAAATTTTTAATATCTGTGATAAATTGGTCAGTTTTTTGAGGAACTGGTGTTGATGTAATATGTGCTAAAAACATATAAATAATGTATAGGTTTAAATAGGTATACTTACATTTATTTTTTAACAATAAAATATTTACCATATGAAGATTCAATAACTGAACAGTCAGAAACACCGACTCTGAACCGTGTATATTAGGTTTTAAATAACCGTGTTTACAAGCATTCAGTGAATTAACCGACGGTATTAAAACACGTTCACTGAACCATTAAATTTCCATCGGTGCATTTGCACTTTCACAGTACCATTTAGTGTCGGTTAAACTGACCACGAACCATAAATACATTTTGAGTTTAAAAACTGCATCAAAACACAGTTCACACACTGTATTAGAACCGTTGAAATGTTGAAAATGCACTGTTATAAGATACAGACATTGAACGATATAAATGTTACTCGGGCGTAGCATCGTTGATAATGGTAATTGAGATTTTCAAAATTAGAAATTACTTAATATATTACTATTACTATAATTACAATAATACTTAACTAAAATATTTGGTAATTTTAGAACACCGATTTGGTCTTATAAAATAAATGTTAGGTTAGGTTATTATTAAATGAATTTATTATTGCTAATGTTAATTTAATATTTTTAGGTATCTTATTGTGGTAGTAAAAACTATGCTGACAAAGTTGACATTCAAAATAATCAGTTTTTAAATTTTATAACCAATATTGTCAAATATGGAATAAAATCATCAACATATTCAGAAAGAGCCAATTTAATCACAAATTATATGGATGCCAAGACACAATCGCTAGAATATGACATTACATTAGCTGTATGTGACACAACTGCTGGACATGTTATAAAAATAATGTTGAATGACTTCCCAACGGCCATAAAGACCAAAACATGTTCAAACCACAAATGTACGGGATCAAAAAATGTCCAAAATAATATCATGTTCCTAACTTATTAAGTAAACAGCAATCAATTGTTTGAAGGGCTTCAAGCCTTTATAAACAATCGGACTATTTCGGAAAATTCAAAATGCATTGAAGATTGTTATTCAAAATCCACAATATCGACGAATCTATCAGACATGCAGTTGTTTATTGATATATTATTTTGGGAAGGTAAGAAAAATGTAGTATACAAAATAAATTGAATTCAATGTGTTATCATTTATCTTATTATATTAATTAACCCGTAACTAGTCACGTCGGGTCATAAGGACCCGATGTCTGTGAACATGTATGTTATTTTTAGATTCAGTTATTTGGGAAATAAGGGAATTTTCTGTAATCTCTATTAACTTCTTTATCTATAATGTGAAGTGTTAAATTAACCGCATATTGATTATTATATCAGTTAAGTCTTGAATTTGACCCGAGACGATCGTTCGTGCACTATAAATATAAGACGAGTGACCCGACACGATTTTTTATTTATTCATCCGGTTATTTTATAGTAAGTACTTTTTAATGTAATTATTATTATATTTATAAATTATTATTCATTTTATTTTATTTATTATTATTGGTAATGAATAATGATAATATTAATAATAATAATAATACGAGTAAATTATAATAAAAATACTACTTTTTTTTTAATATATAGAAGTTTAGATTATGTCTAAATTTTTCACGGATCGCGAGTTAGAAGCAGAACTTTTAAGACAAGAAGAAGATGAGCCACTATCCGATAATGAATCTGAAGACGATGAAGATTATGTTGAAGAAAGTGAACATGACACTGAATCAGATTTAGGTACGTCTTCAGATGATGAAGAAGTAAACGATGCAAGTACATCAAATAATTTTTATTTTAGTAAGGATAAAAATACCAAATGGAATAAAAAGCCAATAAAATTGAGTGGTCGGACGAGGCAACATAATATAATTTACCCATTTACCTGGAGTTAAAAGTGTTACTAAAAATGCTAAAACACCACATGACGCTTTTAAATTATATTTTGATGAAGAGTTGATGAATATTTTAGTATTAAATACAAATATATATATATTGAAAATACGAGTTAATTATAAGAGAGTTGCGGATGCCCAAGATACTGATATTATAGAACTTACTGCTTTTATTGGTTTATTATTGATGTCTAGTGTTTATAGAGCTGCTCATTTGAATATTGAAGAATTATGGGACGAAGATGGACCTTCTATTTTTTCATTAACAATGTCCTATAAACGTTTTTTATTTTTATATCGTTGCATTCGATTTGACAACATAAATAGTAGAGATGAAAGGAAAAAGACTGACAAACTTGCAGCTGTTCGCGAAATAATAGATTTATTTGAAAAAAAGTTTGAGCTTGCGTATACACCAGCCGAATACACAACAATAGACGAGCAATTAATTCCGTTTAGGGGTAGGTGTCCTTTTCGACAGTACTTACCTAACAAACCTAAAAAGTATGAAATAAAAGTATTTGCATTGGTAGATAGTAGGACCTTTTATCTGTTGAAATTTGAAATATATGCTGGAGCACAACACGATGGTCCATACAAAAAAGTTAATACACCTTTTGATATTGTTCAACGTCTGGTCGAACCAATAAAAGGTAGTGGAAGAAATCTTACCACCGATAACTGGTATTTAAGTATACCTTTGGCAAAATGGTTATTAGAGAATAAAATTACACTAACAGGGACGTTACGCAAAAATAAAAGAGAAATTCCACCTGAGTTCCTCCCTGATAGGAAAAGAGAAGTTTATTCTAGCATTTTTGGATTTACTAAAGAAATATCAATGGTTTCATATGTACCAGCAAAATCTAGGTCTAGTAATTTCCACTATGCATAATGATGATTTAATTGATGAAGATACTGGTGAAAAAAAAAAACCAGAAATCATAACATTCTACAACACTACTAAAGGTGGGGTAGATACATGTGATCAGCTTTGCAGCAATTACAATGTTGGTCGAAGGACAAGAAGATGGCCATTAGCTATATTTAATCATTTTATAAACGTTTCTGCATTAAATGCATACATTGTTTTCAAAAGTAACACGAAAGAAACAATAAAGAGAAGAATATTTTTAAAAAATCTTGCCAAAAGTCTGACTCTTGATCATATACTTCGAAGAGGAAATAATAATCACATACTTCGCAGTCTTCGACAAAAAATATGAATATATTTGGGTACTTAAGGAATCAATAAAGAACAAGTAACTAATGAAGTCGACAATACAAGGGATTCTAAAAAACGTAAGAGATGTCATATTTGTCCAAGCACAAAAGACAATAAGTACGGTGATATATGTAAGGTATGTAAACAAAATATTTGTAAAACTCACTCAGCTATTGTTTGTTTGCAGTGTGAAGAAAATATTTAAATTAAAAAAAAATTATATTTATATTTATGTTATAATTTTACATGTATGCTTGATATTAAGTAGTTAATAAATACAGAAATACTTTTTTTTATAAACTCATTATGAATTTAATAACGATTATTCGTATGTATTAAAATTGTTTTAATTATTATTTTTTAATATACAACAAGTGAAATAAGGAATTAATGATGTAAAGTTATTTTTTATTAATACTTTTAGTCTGAAATTTGGTAAATACCATTATAGGCAAAGGAATCTAAAGAAATTCAAACTACGGGTCAAAATGACCCGACGTGATTGTCAGTGTAATTATTTTCAGGTGACCAGTTAAGAGTTAATAATTTATTAACACTAACTTTATTTTAGAGGAAGATTCAGATTTCAGTCTACTACATAGCACAGAAGCTGCAAAAATTGTACAGATAAGACTATGTGATATTCCCCAAATATTATGCAATGCAAATCAAACGTATGAGCTAAGAGGTGTTATAAGTTTTTTACCCGGAAAAAGTAAATTGAGAAATTCAGTCGGACATTACAAAGCATACGTGAAGTGAGAGGCAACAAATAATTGGGAAGTATTTAATGATCTTAAAAAAAAACCTATACCCGTAAAAAGCACAGCAAAAGTTAATTGTGAATTATTATTTTATACAATTTAATGTCAATTTTTTTTATTTATTAGTAAGTTTTTATTTACATGTGAAAGAAGGTGACTTATATGTAATAAAATTAATTTTAAAAAGTTCAAACCTATGTAAAAAAAGTTATTTCAATTTTTAGATAATTGTAAAAACATTGAGATGTAAACGATTTTAATAATTTAATCTAAATAGAAAATGGTATCTACAAAGATAGTATACCTAAAAATTAACCCATTTTTGTAACTATTTGGATTAATGAAATACATTATAAAATACGTAGAGAATTGTAGAAAAATGATAATAATAAACAAATCAAAAGCCAAGAAAATACATTCAAATTACATATACTAAGTAATATTAAGATGTACAATGTAGATCATAATAATACAAAAAAAACAAAAGTAATAATTATTAAAAAACGATTGAGTACTATTTCAATTTAGGAACTAATATGATATCATAGTTATGCAAATATACATGCAAGCATTTTTTAAAATGCATGTACGGTGGGGGGGTTGTGGACACGTGCGAATTATGAAAACGGATTTTGCGAATTGAGTTTCGAGACCAACCGTGCTAATACATGCTAATTACGCGCTAATTTTTGTGGTAGAAAAAATTTTTGAAATGCAAGTATTTCGTATGGTGGGGGGGCTGTGGACACCAATACATAAGATCAGTCAAGCTAGTCATATAACAAACAAAAGC
The DNA here is from genome assembly GCF_020882245.1 of Rhopalosiphum padi. NCBI lineage: Eukaryota > Metazoa > Arthropoda > Insecta > Hemiptera > Aphididae > Rhopalosiphum > Rhopalosiphum padi. Next base: position 79,070,948 of record NC_083599.1, read on the forward strand.
GATACCGTCAACATCAAATAAAGTAAAAAATATTACAGTGAAAAATAAAAAGATTTTAAAGGCTCTAGGTTTCAAATTGAAGCAAAATTCCCGAGAGTGATATTTTAGGTATAAGTTCACGGTTTGAAATGGATTCAAAAATAGGGTTGTTTGAAGACTACAAAAAAATATTAGTTAATTCTAAATTGGAATTAATATTAACACGAAGTCATAGTGATTTAAAATTTAAATGCGTTAAGCGTTAAAAGTGGTGCAAGTGTTGTTACAGGTAAACTTAATTTAAATAAAATAGTCTGGAAGGTTCCACATATTACTGTTGACGGTGGAGAAAGGTTAAAATTTTTGAAACTTGTAGAAAAGAAAACATTTTGTTTATACCATTTAGATTTTTTGAAACTTTTGAACTTGGAATCACAAAAAATATTACGCTCGTGATGTCAACATACTGTCTTGACTATTTTTACCTGCCTAGGATTTCTTATTCAATACGGAACCCGCATAGCGTGTCCAATCTCCCGATTATTATTAGAGGGATTGGTGCGTGATACAGATATCGAACGTCTATGTGTTTGGTCCTCTTATGGAATTCCGGATTTTTCATTAAACGTATAGCACTTTGATTATCAATATATAATATTAGTTGTTTACCTCCTGTTGTCGATAAGCTTTTGATCAAAAGTGTTATCCACATAATTCCTTTTACTGCTTCACTCGCCGCAATATATTCTCCTTCTGTTGATGATAATGATACACATTTTTATCTTTGTGAAGTCCATGATACAACAGCTGATCCATATTTGAACAAATACCCTGACGTTGAACATCGTGTTTCAGTGTCACCTGCATAGTCTGCATCGCTAAATATTTCCAACGACATGCGTTACTATCAAAATTTAAACCATAATTAAATGTTCTTTTAATATAACGTAATAAACGCTTAATTAAATTCCAATGCGCCCTTTTTGGATTTGTTAAAAAACGCCTACCAAATTTTACTGCATATGCAATATCTGGTCTTGATACTTGAGACAAAAATAATAAACTCCCCACTACTTGTCGATAAGGTATCTCGTCATTTAATACTTCCGTTTCTCCCTGTTGACCAAGTGTATGTGATTTATCAATCAGAATTGACTACTCCTTTGCGTCTAACAAATTAAATTTGTTAATTATGCTACATGCATAATTTGTCTTGTGCATAAATAGTAATCCATTATCCATTATGTCTACTTGTATTCCTTAGAAATATTCTACATTACCCTTTTTTACTTCAAACTCTTGTTCCAAGTTAGTTAAAATTTCTTCATTATTTGTAGAAATTAAACCATTGTATGCGCCCAACTGTATGGGCTACCCTGTAGGTGTCAGGATGGTTAGGAATAAACTAACTTACGTCGCGTTCACTTTATTGCATTTATTTAACAGTTTATTATAATACAATTATAATAATTAACAACAGCGAAACGTCCGGCGACCGTGGATCATTAATGACTGCCTTGACCGGTCAAGTCGTGCTCTCGCGAACTTAGATAAGCAGTCACGGGCGTTGCGATAACGTTTGCGACATACTCCCCCCCCAAGGTCCACGAGAGGCGACGGTACCACCGCTGGTTAGGGTTCCAGCGTGGTACCGGTCTCGGCCACCTCCATGGCATCGATCCACCGCTCCACAGTGGCCAGCTGTGCCTCTGGCGTTGGTGAGGGTGGGGCTGGTTGCTGTGGTGTCTGCTGCGGTGGCTGTTGTGGTGGCTGCTGGGCCACTGGCCCTACAACAGGCTGTGGTTGTGGCGGTGGCCGCTGGGGCTGGAAACGGCCCCGTTGATCCCGCACGCCGAGGTGGCCCGCGTCCTGGTGGTACCGCCCTTGGCCTTACCACGGCTTGTGGGGTGTTCTCCCGAACGGAGCGCCGTCCCTCCGCAAATCCCCGTTCGAATAAGGCCCAGGCAGTTGGGCTGGCCCATATTCGACCAAACGAGGAGGTGGTCGCCCGTTCCGCCGTCCAACCACCCACCACGTAGTCAGACCCGTCTCCGGACAGCCTTCGGGCATCCCGCAGTAGTTGTGCTGCCATTAACCGGAGCCTTTCGACGTGGGCGGCCAGAGCCCCACGGGATGTGCGGTTGTTGCGGTTTGGTGCTGCTCGATCTGCCATCTGAAAATAAACATGGTTGGTTAGTGTTCTCTGACGGTCTTACAGCTCACTTCATCGCTGAGACATGTAATTTGGTAGGTGTTTACCCTCCGTCAAGAACACTCCGGTTCCTAGTCGCTTACACAACCTGACCGGTCCTAACCATTTCGGAGCGAACCCCGCATGCACCCGCTTTTCAGCACTTGATAGCGGATGCGCTTTATAATAGACACAATCCCATATCGACAGACAGGTGCTGCCCGGAGGTTTTGGTTGTCTATGGGTTCTGACAGCTTTCTGGCCGGTTACAGTCGGAACATTCTTCTCCTTCACGGGAGCATCGTCCGGTCTCACCGAAGAAACACCGGTTCTTCCCGACACGTTCCGGCCGGCTTCCGGCAACTCCGGACCATTTCCAATTTCCTCCGGAGATTCTTCGGCCAGCTCCAGCTGCCAATCTCCGAGTCCCTTAATTTTCCGGCCAAACATCATTTTGGCGGGTGACTGCACGGAAAAAAATTATTGGTTGTAGCAGTCAACATATGATTGGTTCAACCGAATTTTTTGGTTGCGCTCGTGACCACAAAACTATATGTAAAGGCTACTAGTTGTGTTTTGTTATATGTATTTGGTTCCTATAACATTATAAGTCTGTTGTAGTTTGATAAAACGTAATGCTGGTTCAATAACACATTTTGTTCATACAAACGAATAATTCTATACCGATTACAAATCGTTTTATAGTAACTGCATAACGACATGTATGTTTATTACAGAGATCTAGGTAGTAACAACAAAAATATTATAATGTATATATGAGTTACAGCAACGTTATTTTGTAAATACAACCTGAAATGTTATACCGATCACTTATCACTTTGTAGCAACTACAAAACCATGCATGTGTTTACTACAACTAATAGTTGGTTGTATCTACGTTCTCGGGGCATAATTAGGGGGGGGGGGGTAGATTCCCTCCCCCCACATAACCTGTATTTTATAATTTTATATATAACATATATGATTTATATTTTTCATTTTTTTCTACAAATAATTCAAATTATTTTGATAATTCCTCCCCCCCACCATGAAACATTCACAATTACGCAAATGTACGTTCTATACAATATTACAATTAATAATATAGACAACAATGAATAATACAATCAGTTTTTCTAAAAATGTATTTATTTATAATAATTAAAGTAATTAAACAGCAACATACATAATAATTGTCATCAAATGTACAGGTACATAAAAAATAAATAAAATATATTTAAAAAAAAAAAATGTTACACAATAAAATATATTTTAAAGGCCACTTCGAACAGTTACATATCTTTTACCATTTGATATGACATTAATATTGTTAGGAATAAATGATGGTAAAGAATTATATAAAATAAAAATTGTAGGACCATTTTCTTTACCAACTTCAAATGAAAAGAAATGTTCATTAAATACAGTAGTGTTAAGTTGTGCACAATGGAATATGATTTGCTTATCATTACAAACAAAAATATTATTTATTAAACCAAACTTTGGGTAATTATTTTCATAAATATCTAATGTTAATACCATTTTAGATTGATATTTAGTACCTTTTACTGTAATTCATGGATATTTAACTAATGGTTTTGTTAAATTGATTTTAATATATTGATTAATTTCATTAATAATACTATTAACATTATTAATTTCTATTGAGGGGCAAAATTCAATTTCATCACCTAGTGATCCTTTAATAAATATGTCATTAAGCTGTAATTGATGCCGAATAGCAAGAGTTTTGCAAATATTTCGACGACTACTTGAAGTGTTTGCAGCTATTCTAGACATGCGATGCTTTGCTTCAAACCTCATTGACCATAATAAAATTAAAGGACCAAATTTGTCCATCATAGAATGATAATGTAGTAAATAATTAAATTTTGGTTTTAGATGAGATTTACTATACTTCAGATATAGTTCATTATGCTCTGCTACAAGTGTTTGCAGAAGGTCAGAGCAACCTTTTTGAAATGAAGTTGAAATTAAAAGATTAAAAATTTTTCTCATCAAAATATAAAGTTCCCATACAGGATCATTCTGAGGAATAAAATCGCCTACTATCAAACCATAATATCTGACAAGAGACATCATCTCTGATGCAGAAAGTTTAACTGATGATTTTTTTATATGTTCCATACTTAGTACAGATGGCTTGCTCCCTTTGTCTGGGCCAAAATCAAAATATAATATTCTTTCATTAAGGACTTGTAAAGAAAACATTTTTAATTCAAGGACATAATAAGAAATTAAAAATGATAAATCATATTTACAAACGCCTTCAAGGAAATCATGCATTATATCAACCCCTGTTTGATCCAAAACCCGAAAACCTTGTACATCATGCTAAACACACGATTCTGAAATCCCAGTATTGCTAATATTCCAACACATCTATATTGTATTGTTCTACAGTCCTTATCAGAGATTCATCAGCATAGCATTGTTTTTTCATGACTTCTTTTCTAACTTTACATATGCGACATGGATAATTTGGCTGAAAAACTTTCTACAAAACCTGTTATATTATGTATGCCCAAATTATCTCCTAAAATAATTGCCAACTCAAACTTAATATTTCCTTTAAACATAGGAATTTCAATATCAATACCATCGTCTCTCAAAAAATTTAGCTCGTCAATAAGTGGCCTAAATATTATATTATTACCAAACTTCTGCCTATCACTTGAATGAAATAATAAAGCTAAAAAAATATTTTTAAGAGAAGATTGGTGATGGTTAAGTATTGTGGGAAGAGTCATATAAACAGCCCCTAGTTTATGTACACCAGATTTACTTCCTGTGGAAATCCCACCTCATAGTCGTCGAAAAATAAAAAATTGGTAAAACAAGCTGATTTTCATGATTATTTAATTTTTTTTGCCAAATACTACCCTGAATAAAATTAACAAAAATTGTGTCATAACTTTTAATTTTATTCATATACTCCAAAGTATCCAATAATTCGAAAAACTTTTTTAAAACTTTACGGAGAGGAATTAACTGTTCAGTGCAATTAGTTGGAGGAACAGTAAAACAATTTCTATTTCTATTTTCGTTTATTCGTTCACCTATAGTAATTTCTTGTGGCAAAATATATGTGCCAAGATCTGTGTAATATTTTATACGTTTGTATTCGGTACTGAAACATGCAAAACTGTTATCAATATTATTTATTTTTAAATTTAAACTTTCATAAATGTTAGTAGATATATTGTCATCTGTGAGTAATTGTAAAGTTGTATTTATCAATGAGTTTTTTATACCTCCCACAATACCATTAATCAGTGGCGGCTTTGGGGGTGAGGCAAGTGAGGCGCCGCCTCACCTAAAATTTTGTAACAAATAATACGCTAAAAGTATATTTCTTGACAATAACATTTAACAACTAATAATTTTTAACATTTTTATGATTTTATTTGAAAAAAATTCTTCTTTACGAATTTTAATAATATGAATTATCATTTATTTTATTATAGTATAATATTATTTCGTGTTTATTACCAAAAAATAGCAATAAACCGATAAGAAATGCACGAAATAATAATTACGTAAGCAAACGCTCATATTTCAGCCGGCGGAAATATTCCGATGACGTCAGAGAGGCGACGTTGAACGTCGCCTCAGAATTGTAACTTGTGTACATTAATTACACACACATGCGAATGTACGCGAATGCGCGTGACTGTTAAATAAGCTGAATAGCGCATGCGCAATGATCTTAGGGCCGTTACACACGAGCGATATTTCATCATACGATTTGTTTATCGTACGATACTATAGTTGGCAGAACAGTATTAAGTCAATACTAATAACGTGGACTCGCGCTCCGTGCTCGTGTGCCGTGTGGTGTGTAACCAGTTTTATTATCTTTATAAATAATATACTATAATACCATATCCCAAAATATCTATTTATACTCAATTATTTTACAAGGAAGTATAAATATATAGGCGTACAACTAATAATATAATAAATTGCGATAATATTATAATATTACAATGGAGGCTAAGAACTACGAGCTATTAAATTTAATACTTTAATAGTAATCGTATCTTTCGTATCTGAATGTGGTCTGTATCAGTGAATAATCGTGAATATTGTTTATCGTTTGTTGAATTTTCAAAATGAATTCTTGTGCTTGCGGGAAAATTCGTGGTGAATTAAATAAGACCAATTGGTCTCGGCATTTACTGTCATGTGGTAAAAAAGGGAAAATTTCTAATTGTAATTATACTAGTGTCACAAATACTACAATAACATCATTTTTTAAACCACCAGTCAATACTCCATCAACAACACATCCTTTGCCAACAAGAAGAACAGGTATGTTACTTTATTTTTAATACCTACTTATTCACTTTATAGTTGATTAATAATTAGTCTTAAATAGTCAGTACCTACTTAATATATTAGTATAAAGTATTAAGGTCTATGCCAACTAGTTAAAAATATTATACAATTATTTTTTTAAATAAACTGTTAACACTAAAACATGTATAAAAACATTACTACATATAGAAACCTATACAACTAGTCATCAAATATTACATTTATATTCAAAGGTTTAAGGGAAATCTGGTCTAGTTGTTAATATTTAACCATTAATTTTACTTTTAAATTTGTTAAAATAGCTTTAAAAGTTAATTTTAAATAAAATTATAAGAAAAGTAATATTTTTATAGAACAAACCAGTGACAATACTTTGGCTATCACTGATATTGATCCTGCAAACCTATGTGAAATAAGTGAGTATTATTTGATATTTTTGATAATTAATCAGCTTGAATAGAGAGATACATCATGTTAGTATAGCCAGTATAGGTATATAATAAATGTTATAGGCATAAATATCACACTTTTAATATATTAATAAATTATTTATTATTTTATTAATAAAAGTATTTTGTAAAAAAAATAATAATGTATAATGCCTACATCATTTTTATATCTGTTTATAAATTTTGTGTTAAAAATCCAATCAAACCTAATCTAATTAATGCTTTCATTTATAAAATGACCAATACATAGTTAAACAAATGTTTGTTCTTTTAATTTTTTTAAAATTGAAAATGTTTCTAAATAACAAAATAATTTAAATTCTGATGGTGGCTGCATTTATGTTATTATAGGTAAAACAAAGAGAGTACACGTCATATTAATTAATAGTAAAACAGAAAATTTAAAATAACCTCCAAGGGTCTACTTTCTTATTTTTAACTTGAAATTAATTTCTTAATAAAAAACAAGTTAGTGTTTTATTATATTCAGTATTATTGTTTTTTAATTGTAGAGGATATTATAACTTCTAAACGACTGAATATTTTGGACAACAGTGATACAGATGAAATTAAAGATATTACTTCTGGTAAGATAAATTGTAATTTTTATTCATGGTATTTAAGTTAAATGTATGGTTTAATAAAAATCATTTTAGGAATAGTTTAAATTTAAAAACATAATTTTATTATAGATCCTGTAGTTGGAACTACTGAATTGTCATTTCAAAATGAACAAACTGAGACGGACATGCTGTTTTCTAACAATCAACACGAGTTATTAAATAGAAGTGAAGATAATGATCCAATACATTATGCCAGAATGAATCGAATTACTCCTAAACAAAAAAACTTTATTTTGAAGTTAGGCCAATGTCAGCCTTTGCCAGAACATGTTTCTGGTAAATCTTTTCCAATAGATAACCATGGACGTCACTTTAGCCATTTATGGTATACAAGATTTTTACCAGATGGAAGTAAAATACAGCGAGACTGGTTGTCATACTCCATCAGTGAAAACAAAATATTTTGTTTGCATTGTATGTTATACAGTGTAAATACACATAGCATAGCAATTAAGTCTTGGACAAAAATAGGATTTTCAAACTGGATTAATGGAGTTAGTCGTATAAACAAACATGAGTTATCCTCTGAACATATCACAGCAACAATTAAAGTTAAAATAAAAAATCATTGTGTACCATTACTTCCAAGCATAGAATATCAAAGAAAAATACAGATTGCAACAAACAGACAAATTGTATCAGAACTTATTGACGTTGTCCTTTTTTTGGCTCGACATAACTTAGGTTTTTGAGGACATAACGAACAATGGTCAAACCTAGGGTTGCCAGATTTCAAATCTCAAAATACGGGACTAAAAAAATGTCTATTCCAAACACAATAGAACCTCCCTTAACTCTTTCAACAAATTAATCATTAATCGTATTTAAAAATGATATCAGTTTTCCGTATATTTCTATAATAATAGATAATAAAAATAAAAATAAATAATATTAAAAATGTTAACATATTTTATTTGAACAATATTTCAACAGTGTAGACATAAGTATTTATTAGAGTATAAAATAAAAATAAAAATAAAAATACATTTTTAACCTTTTTTAATAAAATAAAAAAATAACAACCCTGTTTTAGATTTTTTTTTTGGCATTACCTAGCCAATAGGAACAAAATCTTAAAAATTATCACATTCAACTTTATAAAATATGAATACACTATACTTAAACTACCTAATTTAAACTTAAAAAAAAAACTAACTGGTTTTTAATAATCATAGTATATTATTATATTTATTTGAAGAATGAATTTCTTTTAATAACGATTGATTTCCAATTAAAAAGTCATGGAACTCTGTACAGGTTTCCTTAAAAAATGTCTTCACTATCAACATTGCTTTTACTGTTTTTATTTCCATTCTATTTTTTTCATCCGTCCATAAGTTATTCATATTTGAGAAAATTCGTTCAACATTTGCATTTGAACCTGGTATGCATATTATAAACTCGACTATTATTTTAAAATTTGGAAAAAAACCATCTATACTATTATTATTCATTGATTTAAAAATATATGTCCACTTTTCTGATAAGGTTTTTAAAGATTGAATATGTTCATTGTGTTTTACAGATTCTTTAATCATAGTAAATTCATCAAATAAGTGAGCCTCATTAATTAAATTTTTATTTGGAATTATATTTTTTATTAATTCAATAGTAGCTTGAATATTAACCCAGTTAAAATCATCATCAATGTTTTTAAGCGTAATCCACGTTATACCATCAAATTTACTTAGAGTGGGATTCGACCATTCTTTTATATATTCTAAGCAGGTGTCATAAAATGTATTACGGTATTTGATATATGTGTTTTCAGATAATACTGCTTCATCTCTTAATGAATTTAATACTTCTTGTTCTTTAGATGTAAAAAAAATTTCATTTTTACGAGATTCAATTTTTTTAGTGATAGACTCAACATAATATTTAACTTCAATTATTGAAATGTCTTTGGCCTCTACACTTTTTATACATGTAAAAAATAACTCACATTGAATTTGTAAAAAAATTAGAATTAAATATGACAATGGATTATTAAAAAAATCTTTTATTAAAATTGGACATTTGTCAATTGAAAGAAAATATGATTTTCAACCATCAAACATATCTATGAGTCGAGTTAGAGCAGGAAATAAAGACAACCAGCGAGTTTTAGAATGTCCTAACACGGTTTTGTATTCAATATTTACAAATTCGCAAAATTCTTTAAGGGCATGGACTCGAACTGTGTAAATATAAAAATGTTGAAAAATTTTTCCAATAATAACCTGTACATCAATTGGTAATGTGTCTGCGGCTGTTTGCACTGCATTGTTAAGTATATGTGCAGCACAGCCAACTCCGATTAAATCTTTATTTAAAATCTCTTTTAGTTTGTAAAATACGTTATTTTTTCCATTTCGAGCTACACCACCAAAGTTACAATTAGTATTATCTGCAGAAAAAGCAATAACTTTACTTTCGATTCCCCATTCATGGAGTATTGATGATATATATTGTGTTAGTAGTGATGCAGTTTCTCCCGGAAGCTCATTGAATTCCAAAATATTATTTTTAACTCCTTTGTCAGGTAGAAAATAGCGAACAAGAATAGGTATTATTTTTTGAGAATTATGGTTAGATGCATCAGTCATAATTGATACAAAATTGCACTTCAATAAATCTTTTTTCAAAATATTAACAGCATAAGGTAAAAATACATTAGTGATAATACATTTTGTTTTAGTCCTACCACAAGTGAATTTTTTCTCATATAATTTACGAACTAACTGAGAAGTACATTCCATAGAATTGAGACTTTGATTGTGTTTACAAGTATGATAAGCAAAAATTCCTTCATCTGCAGCTAATTTTTGTTCTTTATCTGCAAATTGTGTTTTTGGAGAAAAAAAATTTGTCACTTTTTGAGATTTAGACGCTCTAGCAGCTATATTATGAGTTATGACGTTCGGATTTTAAATGTTGTGTAATATCCGACTTACCACCATGTTCAATGCTGAATGCTGCTCCACATACAGTACATTCAATTTTGTATTCTTGTCCCGGTTTTTGACATTTTTTTAAGAACGTGTACTCACTTTGTAACTTTTCATTAAATGTACACTTTCTTTTAGGCATTTTAAAAATTAAAAGTTGTCACACGTTACAAACTTATTTCAATAAATTATTGTTATTTGATACGAAAGTCAAAACAACAATACAACACAATCAATTATCGTAATTTAAAATGTTTAAAATATTTTAACAAGCTGATACCTATTATGTTATAAAAACGATTATAGACTAATGTATATTACCGTGGTCTATACTCGATAGACTAAAAATTATAAATGACCAGATAACAATAATATCTTTTTCTGTTGATTAATCTATATTTATAAACTGGTAAACATATAAAATTATAACAATTTATGAATAGAAACTAAACCGGTATCGGTAGGACGGCTGACAAGTGGTGATTACGAATAACAAGTAATAGTTGTAAATTGTAATACAATCAACTGAAATTATTACGCAATATAATTAATATTGTGGGTACATTTTTACAAAACGGGACATTTCAGTGTCCCGACAAGAGTTGTTGGGACAACGGGACACTTGGTTAAAAAAAAGGGACATTCCCGTATTATACGGGACGTCTGGCAACCCTAGTCAAACCCATTATCAAGAGGGAATTTCAAGGATTTGATTACTTTAATGTCCAAAAATTCTGTTTCCCTTTCAGAACATATTACAAAGTTACAGTCTAAAGGCAGACAAGAATTATCTTTTATTAGTTGGGAAAGGCAGAATCAACTAATAGAATGTATAGCCAAAGATATTAGCACAACTATTCAATATCAAGTGAAGAATACCTGATTTTTTAGTATAGCCATTGACTCTACGTTTGATGCGTCACGTAAATAGCAAGTGTCTTTCATTATAAGGTATACTTGTTTAAAATCTGGGAATGTATTTGAACGATTAATAGCAATGAGAGAATCACCCAATACCTGCGGCAGTGATCTTTTTACTTTATTTAAAAATATAATGGAAGGTGAAGGTTATAATTGGTTAACTAATCTTGTAGGGCAATCTTATGATGGCGCATCAAATATGCGAGGTGCTTATAAAGGCCTTCAGGCATTAATTAAAGAAAAAAATAAACATGCTATGTTTGTGTGGTGCCATGCACACAGACTTAATCTTATTGTAAAGCAAATAGTATCATCTAATTCAAATTCTGTTGATCTATTTAGTAACCTGGAAACCTTGTATTCGTTTGTTTGGTGCGCAAAAAAACGAGTGGCTACATTTCGTCAACTTCAGATTGCAGATTCTTCTAAAAATCATCAACCGTTGGCTTTAAAGCGAGTATGCACTACACGGTGGTCATCACATTCAGCAGCGTTAGAAACAGTGCTAAATGCGCACAATGATATTATAAATACTTTGACAACAATTCAAGTACAAGAAGGACCAGGTGACCCTAAAGTTAGTGCTACTTGTAGTGGTTTATTACAATATTTTTCATCATTTCGGTTTTTGAGTACTGCATTTATATTTAAGAAAATTTTTAGCATTTTAGAACCTATTAACAAAAAGTTACAAACACGAGACATGGATTTGTTAGCAGCTACATCTTTAATGCAAAATGCAAAATCAAAATTACGTGAACTGAATTGTAGGGAGAATGATTCTTTTTCTGAAGTCATAAAAAATGCTGAAGAATTTTCAATAAAAAGTAGTATAGACTTTTCCTCTTTGTCTGTCCCTCGACATAAACGTGTTCCAAAAAAATCTGGAGAATTAATTAATGATAATCCAATAAACAATCCAATTAAAAAAATCAAAATAGAATGTTATTATGGGGCTTTAGATTTAATACAAACGGAACTGGATGATCGTTTTGGTGACGGATCTTCAGGAATATTAAAAGACCTTTCACTTCTCTCAAGAAAAAGAATTCTTGAAGTTAGGCTCTTGCCTAATTCTTTACCAAAAGATGCATTCAAAAAAGTTGTTGAATTATATGGAGAATTTTTAGATCGTGATGCACTTATTAGGAATTATATTGATTTTTGTGAAAACTATTTAGAACTTGAAAAAACAGTGACACTGCCAGAATATATTCATACTGAAACTCCTAATCAGGGTTCTGATGAAACTGAAGATTCTTTTGATGATTTTGAACAAAATGAAAGTAACGATGAAAATGAAGCATCTATCAGTGATAGAACAAATATAGAAAACTCAGGAAGTATGAACAAGTTATTTCAGTTATTTTGTATACTTGAGTTAAGAAGTGTATTTCCAAGTCTATATACATTGCTACAAATTGCTGTTACATTACCGGTATCTAGCTGCAGTGTCGAGCGATCATTCTCTAAGTTAAAACTTGTTAAAACCAAATTAAGAAGTACAATGACGGAAGACAGATTAGAAAATTTAATGAAAATTACTTGTGAGCAAGACTGTGAACCAAACACTGAAAGAATTACACAACACTTTTCGACAAAAAGTACATTATTATTAAAAGCTTTAACTTAATTATTAAAAATTTTAATAATAATGTACTTTTTGTCGAAAAGTATCTAATGTTCTAATAAGAATTTAATAATTTATATTCTATTATTAAATCTAAAATATATTATTTTTATTGTTAACTACATCTAAAATATATTTTTTTGTGGTCCAAATAAAGTATCTGTTGAATACATTACACTTATATAAATGGCTTAACTCTCCAAAATCTAAAGTAATACCATGCAATCCAAGGTCAACAATTTTAGCTTGTCCAACTAGCTATAATTAGTAAATATATGAAGATGTTATACATGTGGGTCTCATGGGCGTCCTTAGACATTTTTCTAGGGGGGAGTAAAATTAATTTAAAAAATAAATCATAATTTTTTTATACATTTTATTTATAGTACATTCTTATGTTACGTCATTATTACAATTAGGTATTATTGTTTTACATTATTATTTTTTAATTTTACCAATTACTGTGGGAATAACATTATTCTAGGGGGGGGGTCTTACACCCCCCCCCCCCGGTCACCCATGGTAGGTCTATAAAACAAATTTAGGTGGTGGGTGTCTGTATAAAAAATGTATAATTTCGCAACATGATTAGAAATGAACCTCGGCGCCACTGGTTGTGATACAGTCTTTTTTAATTTTTAATTTTTTAATAATTTAATATATCTCTAAATACTGCAATGGATAACATTGTAACTCTCTATATGGGTTATAATTTACTAGTAAAAAAAAAAGAAACTAAACAGCAAAATCGAAAATTTTGGGTTCATCCCTTATTAATTACTCGTCTATCAGAAGGCGCATTTACAATAAATTTTCACGGTCTCAGGAGAGATCCAAGAAAATTTTTTAATTATTTCCGTATGTCAGTTTCTGTATATTATGAACTACTTACAACATTTGTTGGACAAAAACTGACAAAAATTGACACAAATATGCGAAAATCTATCACTCCCGCTGAAAAATTAGCAGCACTTTGAGGTAAATATAATATTTTTAATCTTTTTTTAGCAACAAATTTTACCATTTTATTAACAAATGAAAACAAGTAAAAATAAAGTTAAACAAAAAATTTTAATCTTTGTAAAAATGTATATAACTAAACTGAAAAACATAACTTTTAAGTAAACAAAAACAACATTTTAACTTTTTTTAATTCAATATTTCATGAACTTTTCCCTAAATTAAGTCGATACGTGGATGCTGAGAATTAATAGCTATATAAGAAACTCGTTTATGAAGGAAGACTGTGACTCGGAACGTGAACGAGGCTGCGAATCTTCAGGAGATTCGATGTTTGTGTAGTTTGATGACGAAGGGGAAACAACACTCGAATGTGGTGTAGATATAGGTTGTATGGCACTAAAATATTTTAATGTATTGTTCTGATTGGACACAATTGGTTGATGACTAGATGCATAATTTTGATGAGTTGAGCGGATTGGATAGTTAGGTGACCCCTGTGCAGATGTGTTGTGTTGAAAATTCATATGTTGTAATACAGTTTGATGTTGAATACTTGGACTATGTGAAGATACAAATTGATTGTTATTTGGGTACATTCTATACGAAGGGCTTGCTTGGTTTAAATATTGTGGATGATGTGTGGGAAGTACTGACGCTGTGCGTTGTAGTTGGAGAGTTTCTGATGAAATTTGATTTTGTTTTATTGTTTGTGCAATTCTAAGTACTTCTGTTCTGAATATAAGTGTTTCGTCGTCATTAAATTTTCGTATAATGGGTAACAAAGAATGAAAAAAATGTTGATGTTCATCTGGTTTTTCATCAAAAATTTCTTTTTGAGTTTGTGCATCTAAATATTGCATAAATTTCTTTTCAAGATTTGTTTCTTTTTGTTTCTTTTGCAGTTTTGTTTTATTTGATTGGATATTTTGTGACGTAGAACGTGGTTCAGCTTCAATTTCTGAAGGTTGAATTTCAGTTTCCTGCGCATCAACTTCGGTGTTATCTAAATTAATAGAACTTGAAGTTTTTCTCGGAGTAATTGTGTTTATCAGAAATCTCATTTGTTCATGGTATAAATATTGTTTTTTATATTTTTTTTTTGCGCCATCTCCTGATTTGGGCTTATCCTCTTTTAAGTTTCTAGTAAATGCATCTCTAAGATTCCTCCATTTCTTTTCTATGCTGTTTCCTATAATTAATTAATAATTTGAAAATCGAATCTCAAATTATATACAACTATAAATTATTTAATATATACGACGATATAATATAATGCATTCAACTGTAACAGTGGTGGTGTTTAAAATGTAGCTACTGATACATATTATATTATATTATTTAAATAATCTAAAAAATGTCAGAGTTCAAAAATGATATAAAAACATATAAAATTGCACTATCTATACTTTACCCGTAACACACATATAAATATATTATGTTTTATATATTTTAAAATGAAGACAACTTATTATTTAATATTTCAGATACCTTGGGTCTGGGTGTACATTCACAGATTTACATTATTCCTACAAATTAGGAACATCAACAATTGCTCAGATTATTCGGGAAGTTTGTATTGTAATATGGGATGAACTAGTTGAAGTTTACATGCCTTCTTTTACAGATCAATATTGGTAAAATATTTCTACTGGTTTTGAACAACGAGCGAATTTCCCTAATTGCTTAGGAGCGGTGGACGGAAAACACATTCGTATAATTAAACCCACTGGAACTGGTAGTCAGCATTATAACTATAAACATTATTTCTCAATTGTTTTATTAGCAGTTGTGGATTCAGACTATAGGTTTATATATATTGATGTGGGATCATTTGGAAAGGACTCCGACTCCACTATTTTCAAAAATTCATCGTTCGGAACTTTATTGGCCAATGAATCACTACATATTCCCAGACCATCTCAATTACCGAATACGAATGAAACTGTTCCATATGTATTTGTTGGAGATGAAGCTTTTGGTCTATCAAAAAACGTACTACGACCCTACGCAGGAAGAAATTTATCGGAAAAAAAAAAAATTTTTAACTACCGTTTGTCTCGTGCACGAAGATATGTGGAATGTGCTTTCGGAATTTTATCAAATAAATGGAGGATTTTTCATAGACCTTTAAACGTTACCACAGATTTGGCGGTTGATATTACGTAAGCTTGTTGTGTTTTGCATAATTATGTACGTGAAAAAAATGGATATGTTTTTCAAGACACGCTAACTATTGATGGGTTTAATGAAATTGAAAGACCTAATAACATTAACCGCGGCAGCAGATTCGCAAGTGATATAAGAAATACATTTGCAGATTACTTTCATACCATAGGAGCTATACCATGGCAATATGGAAAATAGTTAAGTTATAATAATTATTATTTTTCTAATTTTAAATATTACTTATTAGTTATTAATATCGATTTTTTCGCCATAATATAATTTTTGCTTAAATAGTTTAAGTATTGACTTAAAATAATATAATATAACTATTCTTATAATATAATAATAATATAATGCTGATGACATAAATATAAAATGATGAGAAATTATTAAATTGAATATATTATTACACAACGTTTAAATAAGAAATAAAATGTCAACTACTTACCAATTTGTTTTTGTTGCTGCCTAGAGATCTTATTGAAATCTGAATAAAATAAAACACATATTTCTTCCCAAGCCGCTCTTTTTAAATTTCTATTTGAATAATTATCTAGGCTTTTATCCCAAAGAAACGCTCTTGATTGGACTTCACTTATAAGTACATCTATATCTATATTTAAATTGTCGTCTGAATATTCACAAATTTTCGGCGATGGCGTATTCGCTCCGCCAGAGCGGTTGCATTCATCGGAGGATGACATGGTACTGAGTTTGTTTTTTTGGTTTATCGAACGATAATGATCGTTCGTGTGTTTTAATCAATTTATTTCTATACATTTCGATTGAGATATTTTAGTCGTACGATATTTTTATCGTCTGGAATATTAAAGTGCATCCGACAGTTTTCGAGGCGACGTACGATTATCTTATCGTACGACATTTTATCGTGATCGTGTGAACAGCTCTATTTATAAACATGTAAATTCAAATATCGTGCGATAAATTAATCGTACGATGAAATATCGTTCGTGTGTAACGGCCATAGACTTATAGAAATAGACGGAACATTTGCCCCGAGGACTAGGAGGCGTGGTCGTGCCAAACGGATTAAGAGAGATACCATTAGTTTTATCATAAGAGTGAGAGAAATAGAACTGTTCCGAGGACAGCCAATTAGAGCGTTTGTTAAATTTTATTATTTTTTAAATGATAAGATTTGTCATGATAGTACATGTGATAGTAATGATGGTATAATCTATATTTTAAAATATAACGTTTTAAGTGTTTCAAGTTGAAACTTTCAACTCGTTAATCGTTTTTAAAACATAAAATATAATTAACTGTTAATTAATATCTGTAAGACTAGTTTTATTAGTCTATATAAGTGTTTCAATTTTTCTTTGTAGTTTGTTTTAAAATTAAAAATGTTCCATTGACAAATCTAAAATAAACATACAAAAACAATAAAATAATTATTATATATTTATATGACATTTAGTTTATTGGATCATAATAAATATTAAATTTTCAGTTATAGTTAATTAATTTATTGAATCATGTGTGTAACTAATTTTGTAAATTTTTGCCTTAGTGAAGATTTGAATACATCATCGTTTATCCTGGTTCCAATATGTCTAAGACGAACTTTCAAAAATAGATCTATAATTAGATTAATTAATTGCTCTCTATGATTATTGAATACACATTGATTAGATATATGGTCTTCAATATTTTGAAAAACGTCCATGTAAATATCTTGCTTTATTTTAGTTTTTAGAAATAATAAAATATTATTTTTATTAAATAATTCAGTTTGGTATTGTTTTAGGTAAGCTTCAGCACATTTACATATAAGTATGACATCATTACTTGGATTAATTAAATTACAACCATCCCATTGTTTAAACTGCAAAAATTTTATAATATAGTTTGGATTTTTTTGAATTAATATGTTTTTACAAAACAAACAATCAATTCGCTGTTTTACTTTTTTTACAATAAAGCCAGCTATATACTCAACGACATCTTCTACATAATTACGGAGACTTACTGAACTTTCGATGTAATCATGATCAGTTAATTCTTTACTTGAACCTTGGGTTATGTTATCCGTAGCATTGAACTCCAGTGGTAAAATAGTGGTAGCATCTAGAATACCACAGTTACCAAAACATGATGCAGTTATTTGGTTATTTACAAGTAAACGTTTATAAGAATGTTCAAATTGAAAACAACTTGGATTGTTGTTAAATCCACTTCTTCCCCTAGCTGCACTGAAAAAAGTTTCTAGATGGTCCTGCGAATATTTATAAGTAAGCATATAACCATGGTTTAATAATTGTTTATCATCTAAAGTTCTATAAATTTGTATGCAGTTTTCCAAATCTAATATCAAGCCAACAAAACCTGTATTTCTAGAATGATTTACTATATTAATTTCCTTGGATAGTGCACAACCTTGCTTTTTAGGGATTTCTTTAAGTTTCAAACTCATTACGTATGATTTGAATTGTTCTGTGAACTGTCCATATTTTTCTAGTGTTTCTAAACACAAAGGTTTATCATAAGGAGCTTTGCTAAATTTAGTTCGACTATTTAATATATCAAAAGCTCTGTTGAAGTATTGACAAAATTCAGCTGTGGCAAGAGCATTATTATATTCTGGATTAGTGTTATGGAGGTTTTTTAAAGCTGAACTTACACTTTCACTTAATACTTGCACTGCTAACTTAACCCTCATTTTTTCATTCTGGTAATGTATATGTCTATTTGTCAATTTTGTAGCTAAATGCAAACCTTGATCCTTTTGTTTTTCATGAAGCATTCTTATAAAATTCCAATCTATACATTCTCCTTTACCATTATATATTTTTTGTTTTTCTCCAAAACAGTTGCGAACTAATTTCATCATGTGTGCTGCATCCCAAATTAAATAAATTGGTTGTTGTGTAATAGGGTGGTCAATATAAGCCTTCATGTTTTTTGGAGAAAAATTGGCTCCTAATTTAGTGCACATTGTTTTATTTACATTTGTTCCGTCATACGTAATAGAATGTAAATGAGAATTCGTTTCATGTAATAAAATAATGCATTTTGTCAACAAATTAGCTCTTTCTTCACCATTCAATCCATTAATTGCAAAATATCCTACAGGGATTTTCCAGTGACTGTTAATGGCAACAGCCATAAACACAAGGATATTTGTAGCTAGAGGCCTGTCTCGCTCATCTCCATCATATCCAATTTCAGTGCCTATATTTACAAATCCACTCCACTCACTCCCTGTCCATGTAACATTTTTTTTAATTGCCATTTCATCAACTGTAAGATTAATGGCAACTTTTTCATTGGCAGCTTTTAAAGAAATTGCATGTAATGCTTCATTACTAAAACCTGGTTTGCCATTAACTACTTTGTACCACCGACTGATACTTTTTGGATGAGGCAAGACATTTTTGAATGTGCTACGTACAAAATCATATGCCCTAGCTGAATAAAATTGTAATGTTACAGCAAATTGTCTAAGCTCAGCAGTAAATTTTCCTTTTTTGTTTTTTATCATAAGCTCTCTTAATACTGAAGATTTGGCAAGACTAAATAAATAATAATTAATTTAGGCATATTAAAATTAATTGGTGAGTGGTAGTATTGAATATTTAATTTAACCTAGTCACCTTAAGAATTAGTGATGCTTGTTCAGATAACATATTTTGTTTTTCTAGAACCACTATCATTTCCTTAAGGTTTTTTACTTTAAATAGTAATCTTCGATTACACTCTGTAAAACATTTAATCCTTTTATCTTTGAGTACTAATTGGTTTTTGATTAAATTTAAGTTTAATTTAGCTCTCCTAGGTGTTGAAAAGTTTTCATTAGTCAAACTAGCAACGTTAGATGGTCTCCAAATTAACCTATACAAAATTAATCTATAATATAAAAATGAATCGCAAAATGTGTTGGTAAGCGCATAACTCAAAAAGTACCCAACGGATTTTAGTACAGTTTTCACTAATCAATAGGTCTAGATTCAGGGAAGGTTTTAATATACAATTTATTTTTTTTTTTCCCACCCGGCGTTGCCTGGGCAAAAGTCACTTCAGGTGAAAACCGAGATTTTAAAATGTAAAAAGATGTTTGTATTTCTTCTAAGTGGTTGCTAGGATACCATAAATATGTCTAATTTTGTTTTATTTTAATATTTAATTTATATTTGAAATGCCTCCTATAAGATGAAGCAATTTAGGTAGAAGAACCAGAAATGCTAAAAACCAAGCTAATTACCGATCTAATCGTACTGCACAAGAACGTGACGACGGAAATGAACGTGAAAGAATTCGGATATCACAAACGCGTGAAGCGCGAGCGCGACATTCAACTAATAATCGCGCAAGTTTGAATCGAGCTGCTTTCAGTTACGATGTGTCAATGGACTACAGTAACTACCAATGTGTTGTTATTGGTTCTATGAACTCGGTTTGCTCACACTGTAAGGCATTAAAATACAAAAACGAAGCCAATGGATTGTGTTGCGCAAATGGTAAAGTGTAATTGATACCATTGGATCCACCACCAGAACCATTGTACTCATTGGTTTCAGGAATAGGAACAGATTCTATACACTTTTTGACACATATCCAACAATATAACAATTGCTTTCAAATGACTTCATTTGGGGCAACAAATGTAGTTCGGGAAAATTTTATGCCAACTTTCAAGGTATGTATTATAGCAGTTACTCATAATTATTTTAGTGAACAAAATTTTCTGTCACCAAAGTTAAGATGTGTCACTAATCTTCAATTTCTTAATCATTACGAAATATATCACTTAGTCATCATATTATATGGTGATTCAGTTTCAGTGACACTTTTATTATATTTTATATTTGATAGATATTAGTTAAAACTAAATATATACTTTTTAAGATCAAATATTATTTAAGTTTGATCACTGACAATCCATTAATTTATACCACACCATCTTATTTTTTTTTTTATTTACAGATACAAGGGCAAATATATCACAGAGCAGGTTCACTGTTACCAGTGTCAGATAGCGACAACAAATTCCTGCAAATTTATTTTATGGGCAATTCACCACAAGAAATTGATCTGCGTTGTGCACATAACAATTTAGTAAAAAGGTCTATTGTAGAACAATTACAAACTTTATTTCATCAACATAATCAATTGATTATATTGTTTAAAACTGCCCTGGATCTGATGCCATCCGATAATCACAAAATTGTAATCAGAGCTGATAAAACACCTGCAGGTCAACATACAAGACGTTTTAATGCACCAACTATTGATGAAGTTGCTATCGTTGTAGTTGGAGAAAACTTGGAATCCCGTGATATTGTTTTACATCGTCGGAATGATCAATTACAACGTATAAAGGAAACACACCGCTCATATGATGCACTGCAATATCCCATTATATTTTGGCAAGGTGAAGATGGCTACGATTTCTCAATAAAAATGAGAAATCCCATTACAGGTAACTAAAATATTAGTTTAGCTATGGCGATAATATCTCGGTCATTATATTATGTATTTTGATTTTATATTTGAATGTTATTAAAACAAAATCTATTTACAGGTTCTGAAACCAACAAAAAAGTCAGTTCAATGAACTATTATTCATACCGCCTAATGATTCGGGAAAATGAAGATAATCACATATTGAAATGTCGGCGATTATATCACAAATATGTTGTTGACATGTATGTTAAAATTGAAACGGAGAGATTAACATTCATCAGGTTGAATCAAACCAAACTCCGATCTGAAGAGTATATTCACCTTCGAGATGCGATTAATACTGATGGAAATGCACAGAATGTCGGTCGGATGACTATTCTTCCAGCAACATACATCGGAAGCCCTCGGCATATGCACGAATATGCTCAAGATGCCATGTCGTATGTTCGTCATTATGGTACAGCAGATTTGTTCATCACATTTACATGCAATCCGCAATGGATAGAAATCAAGCAGGAGTTATTCTCTGGGCAATCACCCATTGATCGTCATGATATTACAGCCAAAGTCTTTAGACAAAAGTTGAAATCTTTAATGGATTTCATCGTAAAACATAATGTGTTTGGTGAGACACGCTGCTGGATGTATTCTGTGGAGTGGCAGAAACGAGGATTGCCACATGCACACATTTTGATTTGGTTGGTTGAAAAGATAAGGCCAAATGAAGTTGATGCAGTGATATCAGCTGAAATCCCTAATGTACAAGTAGATCCTGGATTGCATGAGGTAGTTATCAAAAACATGATACATGGTCCCTGTGGAACTCTTAATGTGTTTCTCAAAATTACAGAAACCATGATTGGTTGAGCGAACGAGCTATACTGGCTGCAAAAAACATAGATGTAAATGAATTAAATTTCAAAATTCAAGAACAAATTACAGGCGAATTGAGGATATATAAATCAGTTGATTCGGCTACCAATCAAGATGATGTAGTCAACTATCCACCGGAATTTTTAAACTCGCTGGAATTGCCAGGATTGCCCCCTCACAATCTTCAATTAAAGGTTGGATCGGTGGTTATAATGTTGCGAAATATCAACCAACCGCGTCTTTGCAACGGTACACGGTTGAACGTTTTTTGGGTTTTCATAATGTTGTGAAGATCGCACGGCTCAAGGTTTATTTAATTTGGTTTATTCTGTTTTACATGAGTTTGATGTGGAAAATAAATTAGTTGGCCAATGTTATGATGGAGCATGTGTAATGTCAGGTCATTTAACAGGTTTACAGGCTAGAGTTAAAGAACTTGCTCCTAATGCTTTATTTACACACTGTTTAGCTCATAGATTAAATTTAGTATTGCAACATGGTTGTAGTATAAATGCTAAATATCGTATATTTTTTGCTAATATAACTGGTATGGCTGCTTATTTTCACAATTCCACCTCACGTACTAATGTTGTAGATAATATTGTAGGTAAACGAAATCCTCAATTCGTTCAAACTAGATGGTCTCCACGTTCAAAAATTTTACATACAGTAGTTAATGAGTGGTCAGGGTTTATAAATGTTTTTGATTCTATAAGCAATGATCCAAAATCTTCATCTGAATCTATTTGTGGTGCTATAGGTCATTTAAAAAATTAAAAAACTTTTGAATTTGCTTTTTTAGCACTCATATTTAGTAATATATTTATATATACTGACAATTTATTTAACGTTCTTCAAAATAAGTCATTTGATATAGAATTTTGCTTAAGAAGAATAAATATAACATGTGAGCTTATAAATAAAAAAAGAAATGAGTCTGAATTTTTAAAATTATTTAATCAAGCTATTACTCTTACAAAACCTCCAAAAGCTACAAGAAATGAATCTAACAATCAATCAAATTTTAAAATATTATTTTATGAAATAATCGATAATATTCTAATGCAATTAAATACTAGATTTCAAGACACAAATAAATTATTTTTTTTACAGTTAGCTGATGTAACTAAATTTAAAGAATATTCTTGTAAATTTCCAGAAAATGCTTTAAATAATTTGAAATTAACTTATTCTAATATATTTTGTGATATAATTAAATTAAAAGTTGAATTGGAGGTTTTGTATAGTGATGTAAAATATCAAAATTTATTACATATTTATGACATGGTTAAAATTATTGAACAAGATACATTGAAAGACATTTTACCTGAAGTTTATAAGTTATTTATTCTTATTTTGACCATACCATCAACTAGTGTATCAAATGAAAGAAGTTTCTCTTGCCTCAAAAGAATTAAAACCTATTCTCGAAATAGTATTTCACAAATTCGTTTAAGTTCCCTCGCTATACTATCAATTGAAAAGTCATTGATCTATCAACTTAAAGAGACAGAATCATTTTATGATAATATTATAAACATATATGCTAATCAAAAAGATAGGAGTATAAATTTAACATACAAAACATAATAGTTTAATATAGTTTTATTTAATTCATAGTTTCAGAACTTTGCATACTTAAAAAGTCTTTCAAGACTAGGTTTATTTAAAAAGTCTTTTTCAAGACTAGGTTTACTTAAAAAGTCTTTTTCAAGACTAGGTAGTAGGTAATACTACTTATTATTATTAAGTTACGTACAGGGTACACGCGTATGCTATTTGCTGCATCGTTAATCGTTATTCGTTGGACACGCCGACACGGAGACCAACACATAGGTACTGGATAAATGTGGACCGTGGAGTGATCGCCTACGCCCCGGCCATTTGTGCAGAAAGGTTTGTTTTTGTTCAATAACTATTATTTTTATATTATTGTATGTATTCAAGCTGTGTACAACGTAAATCCAGCGAGTGCTTGCGAATTATATTTTCACCATGTTGTTCCGATGTAACGAAGTATAAGCTGTTTTGCTTTTCGCCGCACTCGCTGGATTTATTACGTTGGACACACGGCGTTATACCCGCGTGATTGCCATTTGCCATCCTTGTTCTTTTGTTATCGGGACAATTATCTCACTATTTTTATGATTTGTTAGCCTTCTTAATACCTATTTATAAATACATAAGTATTTAAGGCCGTTCGGTATTTATCAATATTATTATTTTTCAATATATTTGTTGTATGCCTAGCGCAATAATTTTTGTTGTAAGAATCATTCACTTTATTAGCTAGCTGGTAACCTAGCTCTGTCCTCACACTGCGAGTCACAGCGTAATTTGTAGGAGCTGTCTCGAAAATAAACAATTATTATATATGATTAAGCTCTTTAATAAAATAAAATAAAATACAATCTTGTATTCTAGTTATAAATCTAGTTAATATAGATATATTAGGTACCTCATATCTTTTAGGTATTAAAAAAAAATGTACCTTTCAATAATTTAATTTAATTTAATTTTCTAAACGATTAACAGAATAATATTTAATAGTTATACTTATAATAATTCTGTAAAAATGTGTACTATTATTAACGAGATGTCGATATCATTAATATTAGATATCAGATATTTTTATATACACAAATAATATCTTTTGGTACTTTATAGTTTATTATATTATATGTAAAGAACTTCTGATACCCATCACATGTTTTCTTAGCTTTTTCTTTAGTTTTCATTTTTATAGACTTACACACTCAATATTAATAATAATAATAATCATAATATAATTCACATTTCATAATAAACAGAGCCGTGTTAAGGGGGGGGGGCAAAGGGGGCAATTGCCCCCGAGCGCCGTAGTTTTGTAAAAATAATGGGGCACCTTTATTTGCGCTTAATATACTACATGTGGCCTCGAGAACCAAATATGTTATAATTTTATTATTATATATATTTTAGTATTTTAAGGTCTATTTTAGAATCATGTATACCTATATTTAATATAATATGGTACTGTTTGTGACAAATAGGTTGGCTAGGTGACGGCGACGGTGATAAAGAAAAACCCATTTCTCCGTATTTAGATATTATTTACCGATTATATAGCTAAATGCCTAAATATTATTAAATTTATATTATTAGTATCAAAGTTATCCTATCTACTACAGTAGATAACCGTTATTAGTATAATATACGGTACTATAATATTATTAATATTTTATATTACTATTGAACAATATGTCTGTTCTAACCGTTACTATCTGACGTCTGTACACAGTGCTCAGTTATTCAGTATTGCCTATTGGACATCAGTAAGTTATTATACGTTGTACGCGTTTTATTTTTATAATTGACATAAATTACAATTGCTAATAATTTAGTAAGTATTTACAGTTTATTTTATATTATTATGCTTTTTTATGACTCGTGTAATTTGGCTTATAAGTTATATTTTATTTATATTGGCTAATGGCTTGTTGATAACTTACTATAGTTAAGTATTTGCACGTTGAATTATTCCTTATTGTCGTTATGGAGTCAGTGAATGAAGTCGGAAAAAAGAAAGCTAGTGGCAGTAAAAATAGAAAGAGAGCAAAAGAAAATGCTCAAAAAAATGCTTTGCTTGTTTCAAAAATGCCTAAATTGCAAAATTATTTTTTTAAATTAGAGACAGGTGGGTACCAAAAAAATAATTTATAGATCTATAAATTCTAATTAATAAAATCATACCTATTTAATTTAATTGTGGACCTATATTTATTATAATTACTTAATTTATTGTTTAGTTGAGACTGGATGTTTGGGAAATAATATTGATGATCAAATGCTTATTTCTGGTTCTGGTAATAATTTATTAAAAAAAAATATATATATATAAATATATATTCAATATTTTTGTTTCTTTTAGTTAACGACCCTAATAAAAATAAAGAGTTGGTGAATTTACATGAACAAGCATCAGAATTTAATGACCTAGATGAGATTGACTTACACAATGTAAGTATTTAATAATTGATGTTAATTAACTTAAACATTAACTTAACTTAACTCAGTTAAAAATTATCATTAACTTGCCCAGGCTTGCTGTAATATAGTAATTAATGTATTATATATTAAAATATATATTAAATGGTTAATATTTTTAAATAATGTCAAATGATTATTGAATATATAAATAATTGACAAAGATAATATTATATATTTAATATTTATATATACTAATATACTAAAATACACAATTTTATAGGATCAGAAATATTCAGATAGAGAACACAGGGCTAAAAATTTGGTTTACCTTGAAACTGATCCAGCCAAATGGATTTTAAATAGTAATACAATAAATTATTTAGTACACAATAAAATATCAACTTGTTGGAGAGCATCAAGTTTAAATCAACTTTGCGTAAAATTGGTAAATATTCTCGGTATCTTCCTAGGCAAGTATTTACAAGGGAATTACATAATGGTGAATGTAAATCTCGAGATTGGGTTTTATACTCTTGTTCAGAAAATTCTTTATACTATTTTTACTGTCTTCTATTTGCACAAAATGAAACTGCATTTAGTCATCAAGGTAAAGGATTTATAAACTGGAAAAAATGTTTAGACTATGTTAAAAATCATGAAAAAAATCAAATTCATCTTAGATCTGTGAAATTATGGTTTTCCAAACAATCTGAAAATCTAGAAACTATAGACAAACAGCTTAAAATTGAAATTCAGAAAGAAGAATCATATTGGCAACAAGTAATTCATCGTTTAATAGAAACTATTATTTTCTTATCATCTAGAGGACTTGCATTTAGAGGTGATGATCAAATCCTAGGTTCTGGGCACAATGGAAATTATTTAGGATGTCTTGAATTAATCTCTAAATTTGATCCATTTCTTTCTACTCATATTGACAAGTATGCAAATAAAGGCAAAGGAACTGTGTCATATTTGTCGAATACCATTTGTGACGATTTAATTTTAACCATGACTAAAACTGTTTTAGAAAATATTGTTCAGGAAATTATAACTTCTAAATATTTTTCAATTATCATAGACTCTACACCTGATATATCAAAAGTTGATCAACTTACAGTTGCAATAAGATATATTCTACCAGACGGTTCACCTGTTGAACGTTTTTTGGGATTTTTACCTTCGGTTGGTCATAAGGCAAAAGATATGGAATTGGCTATACTTCACTTTTTTTCTGATCTTGGGATTTACATGAAAAACTGTAGAGGACAAAGTTATGACAATGCTCAAAATATGTCTGGAATTTATAATGGATTACAATCCCGTATAAAAAAAAGCTCTTCTACTGCTGAATTTGTGCCTTGTTCGGCGCACTCGTTGAATTTAGTTGGTACATTTGCAGCTGAAGAGACTAGTGTAGGTAATCGGTTTTTTATGATCACTCAAGGTTTGTATACTTTTTTTTCTGGTTCTACATCACGTTGGAAGATCTTAGAAAATGAACTTAATTCTATTCCTAATTCAACATTGCTTAAAAATTTATGTCCTACAAGATGGTCATCAAGATATTTTGTTTGCAAGTCAATAAAAAATGGTTATAAAAAGATTGTTGTTGCATTACAAAATATATCAGAAGATGTAAGTCAGAGGCCTGCTACAAGACATGAAGCATTAGCTCTATTCAAAAAAATGAAAAACCTAGAATTTACATTCATGTTAGTCTTGTGGACACATATATTAGAAAGATTCAACATGACCAGCAAAAGTTTACAACGTGTTGATATGGATTTATTATCGGTGGTAAAATTATACACATCACTTGAATTATATATTTGTGAATTAAGAAATAATTTTGAAACTATATTAAATGAAGCTATAAGTATTTGTGAAATAGATTTGTTTCCCAATGATTTTAAAAGACAAAAAAAAAGGGCTGTATTTTTATTATTATGAAGGAGGTTCGGAAGATATTATGTTTTCAGAAAAAGAAAACATGAAAATTAAAACATTTTTTCCTATCATTGATGCTTTAATCAGTAATTTAAATAAACGAAAAGAAGCGTACAATGAATTAAATGAAAAATTTGGATTTTTTTTACATTTAGAAGACATAGACCAAACTGAGTTTAAATTAAGAGCTGAAAAGTTAGTAAATATATACGAAGATGACTTAGATATTGAATTTGTTGAAGAATTATTACAGTTTAAACAAATGGTTTTGTGTATGCCAGAAAGTCAAAAAAATTCTTTTCACGCTTTATTGAAAGCATTAATAAAATATAATATAAGTTCTACATTTCCATCGATAGAAATTGCCCTTAAAATATTTACATGCATGCCTTGTTCAAATGCTAGTGGTGAACGCTCATTTTCTGTTTTGAAAAGAGTAAAAACATATCTCCGTTCATCATTAGCTAATGAAAAAACATCATCTTTATCATTATTGTGCATGGAGTCAAAAGTTGTAAAGAATATTGATTGGAGTACTTTAGTCAAGAGATTTGCCAAAGATAAAGCAAGAAAAAAATTGTAAAATATTGTTTTGTATTTTTATATATTAATTATTAATGATTAATTTGTTATCAATATTTTTGGTTAAAATAAACTAAAAATATATATTAAATATTGTATATTATATTTTAGTTAGTTTTCGTGGTATTTGATAATATGGAGATTTATATAATAAGAAAACGATTAATAGTTAAATTGTAGGGAAGGGGCGCGAAAAAATTTTGCCCCGGGGCGCTGAATAGCTTGACACGGCTCTGATAATAAAGTTTGTTTTTTGGCTTACAGGTGTAACAAAAAATAAAAAAAATAGTCAATTATTGTTAGGAATTATTTAATATCTATTTTATTTTCCATAATGACGAGCACTAGAACTAAACAAAGGAAAATAATGGAAGAACTTGATTCTTACAATTTTGATAATTTTGATAACTTGCCCACTAAAGTTAATGAAGAATTCAAAATTCACTCAAATCAGTTACCTTTAGATATTATTCCTGATATTAGTTCTTATGACTCTAGGAATAATCATGAGTCTTTAAACTATATGGTTAGTTCAAAAAGTATCTTAAAAATACATATTTATAATCTAAATATTTAACCTGTTTTTAAAATAAATTTATTTTTATATATTATGTAGAACATATTTAGTATATAGTTAGGTAAATATTATTTTTATAATTTACAGCTCATGCTATTTTTTAAATTAAATTTTATGCATACTTAATTAAATTCATAATTAGAAAACAAAGAATTTTAGGTATAATATGAACTTATTTCCCAAGTATGCTTCTGTATGTACCTATTGACAATCTTATGAGTGATTATGAATGTATTTACATTTTTAGCTTTTTTATTCCCCAGTTTATTTTAAAACCAGGTTATTTGTAAATAATTTATTTTTCAATATATACATAATTTTGTATTATTGATTAAATTAATAGGTTGTAGATCAAATAGACCAATGTACAATGGCAAAAGATATTCCTACTTTTCTTGCAAGTAATTTGTCTAATGCAGTGGCGTGGCGTGGGTATTAAAAGAATGTAATCAGTGTACTGTGTAAACAAGAAAAAACGGCTACAGTCTACAACGCGTCGGATTACGAGCTGGTCGCTACTTGTTTCTCGCGTAAGCAATATCAAATGTGCTTACAAACGCTAGTTAAATTAGTATTATTAATTAGTATTTAAATACGTGACCCCTTCTATGACTCTATGACGTTATAGGCTATTCGTAAACAACAGTTCCGCGTAAGCAATTTCAGAATGTGTTACACTACAAATAGTATTATGATATGTAGTTAACATAATGGATTAAAAATAGACCGTCAATCGATAATTTTCCCTAAATATAGTACACAGTACACGACACAAACAAAACAATAACAATAACCACTATTTACTACCAATAACTTTAAATATTTTATAAATAAAAATAAAAATTTAATCATTTATTATGTAGCTACCTATAATATAATAATATAATATTACATTATATTCTTAATATTAGTTGTGATCTATTTTATTATTCCTTTGATTTAAAGTGTAAGCAGTGCTTACAGTGCTTACATGCACGCTACGCCCCTGGTCTAATGTTTCAAATCATCCATCGGATTTATGTGATGAAATTAAAAAGAAATTAGCTTGTTGGGCTGTTGAATTTAATATTCCAAACAATGCTCTTAATGCATTATTGCTAATTTTAAGAAAATTTCCAGGATTAACTGAGCTTCCTAAAGATTCTAGAAGTGTGTTGAAGACTAGAAATATTAATGAAACCACATGCCTCACCATAATCGATCCTGGTGTTTACCATCATTTTGGGTTAATTCCAGCTATTAGAAGACATTTTACTTTAAATCCAATCAATAACACAGATGTAGTTAAAATAGTCATTGGCATTGATGGTCTACCTATTTCAAAAAGTAGTTCAAGTCAATTATGGCCTATTCTTGGATACATTCGTCCATTAGATAATGCAGTATTTCCTATTGGTATATATTGGGGTCACGAAAAGCCTAAAAATTCTAATGATTATCTTGAACAGTTTATACTAGAAGCTAAAAATGTGTTGTTAAATGGTGTTAATATTGATGGGACTACTATAAAAGTTGAAATTGATGGTTTTTGTTTAGATGCACCTGCTAAATCGTTTATTTTAAAAATAAAAGGTCATACAGGTTTCGACTCATGTACTCGTTGTAGAGAAGATGAACATCATGTAGGCAGTGCCATTTCAAATTTATCTATTTTACTAAATATTGACATAGTAGCCAATTTTTCATTAGACTATATGCATTTAACATGCTTAGGTGTGATGAAAAAATTGATTCATTTGTGGATTGATAAAGGACCTTTAAATGTACGATTGCCAAGTTTGGTTACTAAACAACTTTCAATATCACTCTCTTCATTAGCACAATATATACCTTGTGAGTTTTCTCGAAAACCCAGAGGTTTAAACGAACTATCTAGATTTAAAGCCACTGAATTTCGACAGATATTAGTTTATACAGGTCAAATAATATTTAAAAACTATTTAAGCAATGACTGTTATAAACATTTTATGGTGTTAAATATTGCCATGACAATATTACTAAGTAATGACATGGGTATGTATGTAGATTATGCACAGAAACTACTAAAATATTTTGTACAAAATTTTGAACTTATATATGGTAAGCACTTTGTGTCACACAATGTCCATGCTCTTATTCACATAACTGATGATTATAATTATTATGGCCCTCTTGACAATATAAGTGCATTTCCTTTCGAGAATTACATGAAGACTTTAAAGAAAATGCTAAGAAAACATGAGTTACCACTTCAGCAGATTATTAAACGCTATCATGAAAAGATTAATTCTGTCATAGATAAGAAAACTGAAACTAATTTTCCTTTATGTAAAAACGAACATGCAGAAGGACCGATTTTAAAAAATTTAACAGGATCTCAATATAAAACTTTATACTTGAAAGATTTTACTATAAAAACAAACAATATTGCTGACAGTTTTTTGTTGAGTAAAAATAATAAAATTTTTCAACTAAAAAATATAGTTGAAGTTAATAACACAAATAAAATAGCCCTGGTTGGACATGAGTTTTTATCTAAAAATCCTTACTATGAACAACCTATTGATTCATCTATATTTAATATATATAAAGTGAATTGTCTGTCAAGCCAAATTACAGTTATTTTTCTTGAAGAAATTAAAAAAAATTAATGCTAGTAGAATTGAAGGATGGCATAAAAATAGCTGTACCTTTAATACATTCACATAATTGTTGATTTGTAATTCAAAAATAAATATATGTATATAAATGTAAATAAAAATTCAACTGGTTTTTAATGAAATAATTTTAAAATGCAAAGCTACTTACGCACTTTTCAAATATAAATATTAGTTATAAATTTATTTAAGATGCAATTCATTAGTATTAGGTAATTATAAATATAATATTATTTTACTAATAAAATATAAGTGTGTTTCAATTTTTTATATCTGATTGATAATTTCAATAACAACAACAACATTTTTTTCAGATTATTTTATAGTATAATATGTGGTCTGTTGTGAGCTTTGATGATGAAAATACGGTAGAATGCGTACCAAGCTTTTGGTTCAAAAATAATGCATGTGCTTGGCCGAATAAAAACTTAAAAAATTATAAGAAAGCTGTTGAACATCGTTACAACCCGAATAATTTTGAATATGACTATTTTAAAGCAATATTATTATCCACTGACATCGGTACCTATATTATTAATTTTAAAATTAAATATAATTAATGCAATAAAAAACACTAATTTATAAAAAAAAAATGTATTAGGTACTTTACATGAAGCTCGAATTAAGGCTAGACGTGCAGAAGTAACATCTGAACTGTCTTCCGCCAATGATGACATCGAAACCAGAAAAACAAGGCATCGAAAAACTTTATCAAGTACTGAAAAAACAAT
Source organism: Rhopalosiphum padi (assembly GCF_020882245.1). Classification (NCBI taxonomy): domain Eukaryota; kingdom Metazoa; phylum Arthropoda; class Insecta; order Hemiptera; family Aphididae; genus Rhopalosiphum; species Rhopalosiphum padi. The sequence continues at coordinate 79,103,886 of NC_083599.1, forward strand.
TAAGTTTCAAAAAAAAAGCAAACATTTAAGCCAGAAAACTAAATTCGATACTTCAATACTTCCAAACCCTCCTGTTTTTATAAATAATACTGTAAAAGGTAACTTTTAAAGTCTTCATTACAATTTGTAATACAATTTAATAATAATTAATTACATTTTAATTTTAGAAAGTAGTAATGAAGTAGAAGATGATGATAAAGATACTACATATATTCCAAAACAGTCTATTGATATAAACTCAGAAGTAGCTAGTTTAAGTTCACCGTCAAAGAATAGAAAAGTTCAGGAAAATAGATATTCAATAAATAACAGTAAAAGGTGTTTAGACTTCAACTCTATAATAAATTCATCACCTGGTAATTGAAAAATAATTACTATTTTGTGTACTTCTACATCACTTTTTATATTTAAATTATAGGTACTTCTAAAGTCATTGGTTCTAACTCAATAATGAATTCTCCATCTGCTGGTAGTTGGAAAGTTAATGACGGTAACACATATTCAACAAATACCAGTAAAAGGCGTTTAGACTTTGACTCTGCAGTAAATTTGATGCCTGGTAAATTTGAAAATTAACTTAATAATGATTACTATTTTTATATTTCAATATAACTTTTATATTTGTATTATAGGCACTTCTAAACTTATTGATTCTAACTCAATAATGAATTCTCCATCTGCTGGTAATTGGAACGTTATTGATGATTACTCATATTTGATAAATAAAAGCAAAAGACGTATGGATTTTAACTCATTAGGAAGTTCACCAGGTAATTTTTTTCATTAAATAATTTATAATATTTAGTATTTATATAGTAAACAAAAAATGTCTTTTAAAATATTATAATAATGTATATCTTTTAATTAATATAGGTTCTGCTAATGCTTCTAATAAAAAACATTTAGAAAAATCTACAGATGGTAAATAATTTTAATACTTTATAGTTAATTATTATCTATTATTATTAACTTGTTGAATTTTTTTTTTTTGAAAAATTAACTGTACTTCTTCGAGCAGTTACAAATTTAAAATATGAATTAAGAGACTACGGGGTTAAAATTGACAGAATAGAAAATGCCATAATAAATAATAATTATATTAATAAAATTAATGAGGAAAACAACTGTTCTGTGACAAGTGAACATTTATATGACTTTCCAATGAAAACATTAGAAGATTTGAATATTTTTGAAAACAAATTATTGGAAAATACTTTTAGGCTCAAAATGGTGGGTAGATTAGGTTACTAGTAACTTAAATGAATTATAATAACTGATATATGTGTAATTAATCCTATAATTTCTACCTATTATCATAAAGTAATAATTGTCGTCACTGCAGTGGAATCTTTAATTTAATGAGAATAACCCCCTACTTAAAAAAAAAAACCGTTATTGCAATAATATCACCTATAAAAGATATTCAAAATTGAAGCAAATTTATCCTGGTCTTGATCTGCTTTTACTTAGGGACAAGTATAGCTTCCTTAAACTATAATATTACATTATACTTTAAGTAGGTAGTTATTATTACTAAACATTATGATATTGAGTCTAATATAATCTACTGACATTCAATATTTTAATCAGAGTAGGTTATAATTTGTATTATATACACTAATAGTATGTGTTCTTTAATAATCTAAATTGTACATACATTTTATTAAATATAAACTTTATTGGCTAGAATTATTCTTATATTTTTACCAACATATAGTGTGTATCATTTATTATTGAAGAAATATTTGATTAATATTTTTTTACAAATTTTGTTGTTTCAAAAAAATCTTATTATTATTATTATTTTTTTTAATTTTCAGATTAATTCTCTTTCTAAATTAGAACAGCCTAAAATATCTGATATGACAAGACACATTATGGCAAAACTTTTTCACAATAATTTACTCTCAAAATATTCTTATTTCGGCCAGAAAAAAAAACTGATATTTTCTGTACTTCGTTCATGTTTATTAATATTTGGTAATTATTAATTTCTAACTTCATTCAATTTATATCGCCTTGAAATACTAATATTATATTATACCTAATTAATATTTTTGAATACATTTTTAATATTTTTCAGATACTATAAGGAACATTCCAAAACATAAAAGTTGTACAGATATGGAAATTGTTGGACCTTTAAAAACATTTTTAGAAAATGCTAAATTTCGCGAACAAAAAAAACAACAACTAAATAGTTCAAGGAGTGTTAATACTAATAACGAGTAATCAAATCAGTATTTTTTATTGTTATTATTTTTCTTTTTTAAACAATTTATGATTAGTGGTCACTATTTGTAAAAATTATGTTATGTTTTTTTTTATTAATAAATCAATAATACTAAGTTTGGTTATTTAATTTTTAAATTTATATTTTTTTGCATTTATTTTGACACTGGAATAGTTTCTTGTTAAGCCAGTTACAATTATTATAATATTATATATAATATATTGTTGGATTTCTCATTTACATAGCTATACATAACTCGATTGGAAGTTTTATAGGTTTCTTGTATTAAAGCAGTACATAATCATAAATGTAAACTGGTGTAACATCATAGGTGCAATTTGGGGGGGGGACTATTTTAATTTGCATGTATGTACTGTGTGTATGCTCTCTGTAGAGATATATAAAAGTGGAAGGAGATATATATATACAAACCATATTTTGAGGGATAGTTGCTTATCTCCCCCCAAGCCCCTTCAATTTGCTCTAATATGCGTAATATATATTATATACCTATATTATTGTGTATTCTAAGCAGCTATACAATAAAAAAATATACATTTCTGTTTTCTTATTCATATTATATAATAGTATAGTTATACTATATACTATCTACAACTGAAATATTTAATTTATTATTAAATTAAAAAAAAATTGAAAATCACAATTTTATATTTTTAAAATACTTAAATGAAAATATTTTCAAAATAATTGTACACATATTTTAATAATAGGGGAGACTGGCTTAATATGACATACCATTTTTTAATTAAAAAATACTGAAGGAAATAATGTTAGTTAACACATGAAACTTGAGCAACATATTTGTATTTATATTATACACATATTTCTGAAGTCTAATTGTACATTCAATACAAACAAATTATTTTAATTCATTTTTTTTAAAATGTATCTACTATGTCATTTTACCCGGAGTGTCGGATAAAATGGCATACACCATTTGTATAAGCAACCATTGTATACTTGGCAATAGAAATAAATTATAATTTTTTGGAATGCAATAGTTTATTTAATAGTTTAATTTTTTTATTATTATTATAAATAACAAGACTTTAGTTATACATAAAATTCTATAAAAACATAATAAAAACATAATAAAAACAAATAAAATGCTGTTTAGTAATAAAAAATAAAACATGAGTCTTCCTTAGATTAATTCTATAAAAACATAATAACAACAAATAAAATGCTGTTTGGTAATAAAACATAAGTCTTCCTTAGACTAACTTTAGAATTTCAGTCTTAGTTAATTTTTAAAATTCAGTCTTTTTTTAAAATTCAGTCTTCTTGACATAACTCACATTCAAAATATTTTACTCCAAAATCAATACCTGCACAGGCTGTGTGCGCCCATTTTTTACAGAAATTACAACGTATCCATGTCTCATTAGATTTAGAATGTTTGTATAAATCATTACAATAAAGACAAGCAACTTCATCTTCATCATTATCAACATCATCAGCTTCACTTTGAGCATCGTTTTCAGTTGGAACATCTAAAAATAATTTGCGATTTACTGGTCTTTTTGATTTTCTAATTACTTTTTCTTGTTTCTTTTTTATATTCTTAATATGTGGATTCTTCATAACTGCCTGAGTGTTTTTAGATTTGATTTTCATAGACTTTTTTAATTCTTTATCTTTTTTCTCATTTTGTTTTTCTTTTAATTGTTTTATGAGTGGACTTTTTGTAAGCACTTGAGTTCCTGTAGATCTATTTTTATTTGATTTTCTAGGGCCAGCAAAGGAACAGCTAGGCAAAGGTGAAATTTTTTGTATTATTTTAGAAATATTTTCAGTATTTAGGTTTGTTTCTGTGTTTGAACAAGCAGGCATTGGCAAAAGTAATGGAGAAGTCTGAAAATTTGTATCTATGTCTACAACAGTCACATTATTCACATTATCTTCAGTATCTTCAGTACTTGGAAAAATGACTTCATTTTGTTCCTCAGAAAGTATATTTGTATTATTAGTAGGTTCTTCAAAATTCAAATTATTTGTTGTCAAACTTGGAGCAAATAAATGATCTGGAAAGATATCTGGGTTATATGGATTTAAACCGCAGGCTTGAAATGATGACAAAATATTCTTCATTGTAACTGTTTTTACAAAAGCACGACCAAAAATGTTAGATATTTGATAGAGTCCAACTGTTCGGCCTGCATTAGCCTTTAACCAAATTTCTATTTCTTGGTTAAAATATACATCAAGAGGACCAAAAATACCAACATCCAAAGGTTGAAGTCGGTGCGTGCAATGAGGAGGTAGACAAAGTAAAACAACACCTGACTTTTTAGCAAGTTCAAGTGCATCTACTGTTTTGTGACTTGAATGGCCATCTAGAAGTAATAACACTTTTTCTTCAAGACTAGGTTTAACATTCCTTATAAAGTGGTTCATCCATTCAATAAATAATTCCCCAGTCATATAACCTGTGTCCTGATACATTTTCAAAGTACCTGGAGGGGCTCCATCGTACAAATTAGCATTAAATGTTTTTCTGGGAAAAATGAGAGCAGGGGGTACACATTGCCCAGATGAACCTATACAACAAACCACTGTAACATGCTGCCCACGTTCGGCACTTGTTAATACACCTACTTGTTTTTTGCCCTTTTGAGCAAATATCTTTGATGGCTTTTGTACCGTTGTCAATGCAGATTCATCCATATTATATATTTTTTCAACTGATATGTTTTCATTGCGCATAGTGTCAAAAAAAAGATTAAAAAATTTGTGTACCTGTGGCTTGTTAAAAGCTTGTGCTCTGGCAGCTGATGTTGGTTCCGGAGAACGTAATGATAGCTGTGGATTTCTTTTACGAAACCTAGCTAACCAGTCCCACCCTGCTTCTCTCTTTTCTTTATTAAAGTTATGTGGAATATGAGCTTCTTCGGCAAAATCATAAGCCATTTTCTTTACTTCTTGGACAGTCATTCCAAAAAATCTAGACTCCAAGTTTAAAATATGGTCAATCAATTTTTTTTCTACCATAGATGGCAAACAACTTGGTCGACCAAGATGTTTCACTATTCCTTTTGCTATTTTATTTGTATTATGAAAATGACGACGAAGTGTAGCTTGAGGTATATTGAAATATTTGGAAGCTTTAAGCCACCCCATTTCTTTATTTTGTACAGCCAATATAGCTTTCTTCATACTTTCTTCCGACCATGTTTGTCGTTTAGTTTTTCTTGCATAGTGGGATACCATTCTCAACTACAGTGAATAAATTAAAAAACAATTAATTAATATGATAATACCTATAACCATAATAATCTATAAGAGCTATAATAAAATTAAAATATAAATAATAGGTAAAAATGTACCTATAGTCATAATATATTATACTATAGGTAAAATGACACACAGCTATGTCATTTTGCCTGATACCATACAAGTTTTTTTCAAAGTTTTTATGGTAAAAGTATTATAATAAGCGTAATTATAAAATAATAGTAGTATAGCTTACCTTTTTATGTTCAACTTCTAGCAAAAAAAAATGAAGGAACATAAAAATTTGTATTTTTATATTAATTTTTAAAAATGATAAAAAAAAAAGTTGATAAGACACAAAACACATTTTTGTAAACAAATTCTCTGATAAGATCAAAACATGTGGTCACTGTATACAATCATAAGTAGGAGGTTATATGTCAAGTATTTAAAGAGTCTTTGGTTCCTAAATGTCAATAATTCTAATCAAAACATCAATGTGTCATATTACCCTAATATGTCATATTAAGCCAGTCTCCCCTATAAATACGATATTTTGAAAATATCCCAGTTATATTTTGATGATGCTAATTAGGTGACAAAAAATATTTCCAAAACATTTTTAAAAAATATTATGATCATTTAATAACATTTTGAAAACATAATATATTTCCTAAATAATATTTAAAAAATATAATTTTGCTGTGTGGGTTAGCGCTCTGTGTGCCGTGTGGCGGCGACGCGCAGACATGACGCGCGACGGTGGCAATATAAATATATGATAATATAATAGTTTATAATTTATAAATAAATCACTAAACAAGCTGTTCGGCTTATCGCTTATATTATATATTTATATCTGTATATATATTTCGTACATGGGTTCAGACTACAGACGGTACATCGTATAAATTGTTATCGATTAATATAATACTTAAAATCACACGAGCTTATACTGAGTTATATGGTAATACCTACCATATGCATTATGTTTATTCGTATACTATATTTTTAATTTCTAAAATATTATCAGGCCATTTAATCTATTATTGTACCAGGCCACCGGGATTTGTCCCGGTGTCCCGCCAGGCCAGTCCGCCCCTGATAAGAGCTATTTTCGCAGTAGCAGCAGTGAAAAAATTAAAATTACGACAGTTTGACATTTAGACAGCACATCTGTATGGAGATTTACAGGAAGAAATATATACGTTACACCCAACGGGTTACCAGGACGGTTCAAATAAAGTATATATACTTCAACAAAGTTTATATAGACTAAAATAAGCTCCAAGATGTTGGAACAAAAGATTCAAAGATTTTTTGAATAAATTTGGTTTACAATCTAGTGAAGCTGATAAATGTGTTTTTAAAACTCATGATGGTCAAATTATTCTTGCAATATGTTTTTTGGCGCTGAAAATATGAGATCGATATGCTAATGAGCACGTCGCGTGGAAACGAAGAGCTTCTTATCTGTCTGTCCACTTCTCTCCCGTCCCCGGACTCCACTCCGTCATTTATGTTTTGATTGTTGTATTATTATAATATTATTATACTATCTATGTATATTTATTCTCTTTGTTTCCTATTATATTATTTAATTATTGGTCGGCTTTGCCGTTGTATATTATCACATATTATTTTCTTATTATTATTATTGTTATTATTCTGCGGCCAACGCCCTTTTATTATTATTGTTTATTTTTCTTTTAAGCTATTGAATAGCTTTTATCGCAGGCCTGGTGTAGTGACTAAAAAAAATTTTTTCGTAACGAAAAAGCGTGACCACTACCTGCGGAATCCCGTAATCCCCCTCTCTGTCTACCGCGCGGCGAACCGTATTGTCATACCGTGCTATCTGCGGTCGAAGGTCCGCTGTCGGCGGCTATTGTTTGCAGATATATTTGCAAGGTATAATAATGTACCTATAATTATACGGTTCATATATAATATACATTTATATATTTATATCTGGATATGATAAAATTACACAGTGTATGAGACATGCTGCGTTATCGTTTTTTTTATTCACTTATCTACCAACAAAACAAACTCATTTTGTCAAATTTTGAGATATGCGGTGTTGCAGTTTCAGCGACGATATACAGTTGCTATATACAACGCGTGCAGTGTGCACGCCATGGTAATGCTCGAAGTGTTGTTATAATATAATATAAAAAAATGGAAAGTGAATAAGAATCTACTACAAAATATGGGACCACCATCGACGCCGTATTTTTCAGATATTTGGAGAATATTAAACCTCAAACTTATGTTTCATATTTTAGTTATCATAGGCCTATAGTTTCTATGATACAAATTCCTGAATAACTAGAATAATAATAAAAAAATTTTAGCAGTGAATCATCCCGGTTGGAAAGAAACGTACCGGAGTATAAAGAGTCGTTTCTTTTGGGCCGAGAGACAGTGCGGAACTACGTTCGAGCGTGTCACGTGTATGCATGTGTAAAACCACTGAATCGCAAACCGGAAGATCGGGTCTAGGACATTTGGACGTGGCCGTTTGGACGTGACCGTTTGGAATTATGGCCTTTTTAGCGTGAGACTTTTGGACGTAGGACCATTTTGGCATAGAAAAAAAATTACACTTATAAAATTATTTATTAAAATTATTTTGTCTAAAATTACATTAAGTACACTGAATAAAATTTTTTTGAATTTTAACCGAGCAGAAATATATTATTATTTACTTTAAAGATATATTTAAAGTAATACCTTTTAAATATGATAAAATATCTCGGTTATTATAATCTAATTGTACTGACGGAAAAAGCTTTAGCGTCAAATATCTTTAAACGTCACTGCGTTCAGAGTCGGATCTAGAGGGGTCGAACCGGGACACTTGTCCAGTTGCCCCGGAAGTCTTGGGGAGGAGAGCGACAAAATATTAAATAATAAGTGGATATATTAATCATTTTGCATAATTGAGGGGGGACTGATTTATGAGAGAATGCTAATTTTATACTTAGCCTCGGGTAAAAAATATGCTAGATCCGGCCCTGAGTCTATGCTTGTATTAAGTTAATACTACTTGCTTCTTTAAACCACATCATTGGTACCTACTGCTATTGTTTTACCCATATCATTCATCAAAACTGTGAAATAAACTGAATTAAATATTTAAAATTATGCCACTTAACTATGAAATCTAACCAAAAATTTAAAGAATTAAAAACTGAGTATCAACCTTAATTCATTATTTATTTATGGTTTTATTTTTAAGTAAAATTGTATTTTATTCAGAGCTTATGTTAACCATAAGTTTTCAAAAACGTTTTTACTGAACCAATATTTTTTTATACTTTATAAATTATTAAAGATACAAATTCACAGCCCTAATTATATTTTTTTACTAGTAATTTTAACTTCATTTTTCTGATAATTTGCTCTTAGAACAGGGAATTGATATTTCATGTCTTGGTTTGTTAACTGATGAAATGCTTAAAGAATTAATTCCTAAGATTGTAGATCGAGCAAAATTAAAATCAAACCTTTCTAAGTGGAGAAGTGTAATAAATATTACAACTAACAATACACCATTTTTGGTAAGAATGAATTCATATTGTGTAAAGTAAATTTAAAAAATATATTTTAATATATATAAATAACAATATACTTGATTAGGATTTAGGATAGAAAAACTGAAAAGCGTGGAAAATGCAATAACTTTTACAAAATTAAAAATAAGCATTTTGTAAATTTATTTTTCAAAAATTGTTAGTGTCAATAATTGATTTAGGTACTTGCATATTTTATCACATATGGTTTTTTTTAATTAAATTGCATATTAGTAAACGCAATTTAACCATGGGAAACAGACAGAAACCAGTTTATATAGGCCTATTATGCTACTGCAACGCATTGCTTACCTATCACCTCACCATAGGTATAAAATTTGTCTAATAACATTTAATATTATAATATAATATGTATATTTTTTATTATTATTTTTAAAATTTGTATAATACAGAATGATAAATTAAATAACAATTTGTTTGTAATTATGTCTAGTATCGTTGCTTGAAATTTAATACACCATTTATTCCACTTATTTTTGACTTACTGTTTTCATAAATATGTAACTGTATACTTTTATATTATTTATAAAGGAATTAACTGAAATTGATATTGATCAGCAAACATTCTCATTCCACCAAGAGGGTATAAGACCCATAAATGAAGAATCTAGGATTATAATTGATTTAAATAATGATACATCTACAGTAGGAACTTTGTCAACAACGGAATCATCAGCATCATCTTCTATAGCAACATCACAATCACCATTGCCCTATAATTCAAACTGCAATTCTGAACCAGTAATTTATATTTTTAGAATATATGAGTGTGCCAGAAAAGTGTAATTTCTATTTATTTTAATTTCATTATTTCAGTTAGAAAATTTACAAAACTATCTTCAAAGTACTACAGAAGGAAGAGCTCTTTTAGCATTGTCTTTATAGTGGTATATTGGACAATTCTGGCAGAAGAAAACTTTGTAATTTACTTGTGAGAAGAGAGCTTGATAATGACCCTGAAAAAATTATATCTAGTCAACGCCTTTTGTCTATTTCTCAAGAAATAATTACTACTTTTACTAAAGAACATATAAGCACTTACTTTATCCCCTACATAAGTTATGGTAGGTATATTTATATAACAAAGTAATTTGAAGTTTATGTGTATTGAAATTATTTTTTTTATATTTTACGTAGGTCCAACCTTAAAAAAGCGGCAAAGGCAAACTATTGGACTGTTTCAATAACAGGCGTAGAGAATATAAAAAAGCTGGAATAATTACATCAAGACGTTCTAATAGCGGACAGTTCTCTATCTTACCACCCGGTTTAAATGTTAATAAATCCACAGGTGTGTATGTTTCTTATAAATAATAACCATAATTATTGTAACAAAGCAGTACCTTTATAGTAAACATTTATTAAATTTAAATAGACATTGACAGTAAAGATATCAGAATCATATCGAATTCAAGAAGAACTAAGTGCTAAAAGTAAAGGATCGGTTGGTGATTATATGAAAGACTTTCCATGTCTAAAAAAGTCATCTGGGTATACTATTGTAAGGTTTAAAAAATAACTAATATTAATAATAATCTACTACATTTTTGTATAGTTTAATATTTTTATATAATTAATATAAATTGATCACTAACAAGTTTTAGGTACATAATTGTGGTTATTTAGCAGATCAATTATTTTTAAATTTTAACATTTTATGTTTCAGTTGCTTAAAGACTTCTGTTACATTTATCCGCAAAATACAGAATGTCTTTATGAAAATTTTCCAATTTACAAAACTAAAATATTAGTGTTAGGTAGCTAAAACTGTATCAACTACTTTACGAGATACCACACTCAAGCATATTATTAAAGAGTCCTTGGATTTAGCCACAGGTATCTTATTTTATATTTATTTATTTTATAATAGTTTTGTTTTAATTACCTTATACATAATATGTGTGTATGTATAATAATTTCAAATGTAATGAACTCAAAATTATGATATGCAATTTATAATAATAAAACATAATTTATTTTATTTTATTTTAGAAAGTGAAGAAACATCTTCATTGGCAGCATTATTGGTATTACCATTTTTGTTTTCTCCAGTTAGTTCAAAAAGAAAAAAATGCAATACAGTTTGTTGGAGGCCATCGAAATCGAAATGCGTGATGGCTTTATTCTTCATATTCGTTCCCATGCTGAGTTACAAGAAGCAATAAGTAGACGGAAAGAGAAATATGTCAAACTCGGTCTTACATTACAACCTATGGTAATTGTAGTGGGTCCTAAAATTAATGAAATTAATTTAATTTCAAAATTGAAATTAAAGTCAATACTTTGTAATGTAGATGATACTTTTTATGAGTTACACTCTATAGTATCTGCTGTAGATTGTTGTTTTAAAGTAATACATGCTCTAAACGCAGAATATCCAACTGAATGTTTACCGATATGGACTTTTATTCAGAAAGCTTTTTATAAAATCAAAACTAATTATGACACAGAATATGTAACTGTAAATTCTTTGATAAGCGATCTAGGAATACATGAATAATTAAATTTTCTTAAATATTTTACCACTATTATTTATATCATTTATTTTATTTATAATAAATAAATTTGATTTAAATTTTTACCATAAATATGCCGATTTGTTTTATATGTAAGCAACACTTGTCATCCATTAAAAATTTAAAAATCATTTTCAATTTAAACATTCCACACATGACTTTTCTATGTATATGTTATGCCGAATTTATGAAATTGCCGATTTCATGAAATCAGCAACGTTGTCACCGAATACGTGAAATCGGCAACTTAAAAAGCATAATACTGCCGATTGCGTGAAATCGGCAAGACCCTCTTTAAAAAATTATAAAACATAATTTAATTTAAATAAATGTATAAAACGCCAGAAATATAATAAAATCAAATTGTAATAATAAATATTATATGTATATAAAAAATAGTTTAAACGTTAAAAAAAAGTTAAAAAAGTTAAGTTAACAAATCTTGTTAAGTTATTGAATGTTAAATGTAATATTATTAGTTTATATTCATAAAAAATAATATTCTTTATTGATTAAAAAATTCCAAATAAATAGAAAATACTAATTTCCATAAATAATATCCTATTTTAACCAAAAAATATTGATACCAGTTACCACCTAACAAACGTTGCTAATTGGCTGCTAAATGATGGTTCAAGAAAAATTTGAAAATATGATTTCAATGATATTGGTGGGTCTGGGGAAATGTGTCTCCAGCCCCACCCTAAGTTTTTATTTTTTCCATGATTTAGGACATGTACGTGCAATAAAAAGACCTCAATGACCAAGATAAAATGCTTGTACGTATCATAGCATCTATCATCATAGGTAATAAAGATTACGGCGTGATAATGCCGATCAGCACGCGTGCAATTATTGTTTATTTATAATCCACTATTGGTAATTATGTCATAATAATATGTTACCGAATTCATGCAATCGGCAGAAAAAAGTCTGCCTAATTCACGAAATCGGCAATCAAAATTTGCCGATTATGTGAATTTGGTAGCCAAATTGCCGATTTCACGTATTAGGCGACAACGTTGCTGATTTCACGAAATCGGCAATTTTTCTGCCGATTTCATGAAATCGGCAATTTCATGAATTCGGCGTAACATATATATGTGCTGAAAATGATTGTAACCGTTCTTTCCATTTGCTTAATTCATTTTAAAAACATTTATCTACTCATATGAGTGAAACTGTATTTGTTAGTACTTCACTTGTAAATAGTTTCTCATCAATAGTTGTAAATAATTGTAGTATAGATTCCAATTGTATAGCTCCAGTCAACAATACATTCTTTAACTCTTCGGCGTCGGATATATTGACAGGTTTTAATAACCCATCGGTTATAGAAAATCATTATAGTACTCTTATGGCATCATTATACTCAAATCCTCAGGTTCCCCGAAATGTTGTACAAACGGTAGTTGAAGGTATTAATATTTATTATATATATAATTATAATTATTTTTATGTTTTTAAATTCCATTTGTGCCTAGTGCCTACTGTTTAATTTTTGTTATGAGAGGGAGGGATACATATTTATTCGCTTCACTAAAAAATGTAACCAAAACCTCTACGGGCATACGCATAATAATCACAATCTAGTTTCATGGGCAACGCCTGGCAGAATGGCTATAAATTAAAATATAATATGATTTCTTAGATCTAACTAAAAATTCTAACATATTTGCAGACCTCGATTTATGTAGGTTTCTTGTGGACACAGTTTTAACCATTGAACAAAATATTTTTATGAATTATGAAAAACAGTTTAAAATTAGGTAGCTAACGAACTCGGCGGACGCGGCCGAACGCTCGAAAACTTACGCAAGAAATAAATTTGATGACTCCATAGAGGACCTATAGGTACATATTATAGTAGGCAGCTATTTTTCTTTTTCTGAGGGTCCCCCTTAAAAATAATAATAGGGGTACCTACGCTTAAATCTCTGAACAATTGTAGTTGAGGTACTCTGCCCCCCTGCTGTAACCACCATCAATAATAAGTTGAGCACTGTATAACTATGTAAATATTAATGTATAATGCATAATATATAAATATATAATGCATTATACATTTATACAAATTATATCATTCGGAATTATTAGACCCCCTCCACCCAAAAAAAATTGAAAATACGAAAACCTAACCTGCACCAAGCATATATATTATAAATGGTATCATTGGCATTCTTGCAGGAATTTTAAAGTGGGGGGGTGGATAATAATTTCTAGGGACATATTATATTATACGGGGACTAATAGAGCACTTAAAACGGGAACGTTAAAAACGGCCATGCAACTATTAAAAAATAAAAATAATATCTCTGTCAGAATGATAAAAAAATATTTCTAAAATAAAATACTAAAAATATTTCAGAGGAAACTATGAGTAAATATTTCTAAGATAAATTACTTAAAATATTTCCATTGAAACTTTTAGAAAATATTTTTAAAATAAATTGGTCAGAATATTTTCGTGTTTATGACGAGACAATATTTTAAAAATATAATCATCACCTAAATGCTGTGTGGGAATACTCGCACTAATCGTAGTCCGCAAATAGCAAAAACATTGCTGTAATGTAATGTAAATAGGTTGTCTCCGTATTTTATTTTATTTTGTTTGCGTTAAATAGTTAAATGAGACTATAGAATTATACAATATTATAGTTTACTGTACTTATACTATAATGTTATAGAAACATTCAAACATTATACATTAAAGTCTTCCACAAAGGTGTTTTGAATTTATTAAATATTATTTAAAAAGAATTCAGAGGATAAAAAACGTGCTGGTGGTGCTGCTAGAGAACGTGAAAAAAATAAAAAACTTCTTTTAGAATCAAGCAAGAATTGTAAAAAATTTAATTTATTTTTTAATTCAGCATATTATGAAAAACAAAATAGTGAAAATCCCGTTAAAACTGAAGAACTAAGCTCAGGTATGCACAATATGTATTATGTAGTAAATTTAAATAATTAAATATTGTTTATTAGTTTCTTTTTCCTATTTATGATTTTTATATGATTGTCTTTGAAAATATTGATAGGTACTTCCTTCCATGAAAATATTGAAAACATATCAATGTCTGAAAATGATGACGTAGTTGCTTCTAATTCTGGTAAGTAACTACCATTTTAATAACAAAAATAAATACTAAGAAATACATGTGTAAGCTAAATTAGTATGTAATATTAACCCTTTGAAGCACAAGAATTTTTTTTTTTGATTTTTTTAATTTTGATGTTGTGTTTCTATTATTTAATTACACCATATTATGAAAAAAATGAAAAAATAAATAAAAAATAAAACTTAAGTACTTAAAACAGGTGGTATACCGTACTTACCACCATGCATTATCCATCGCTCAATATCATAACAATATGTATATTATGTTTGGTAAAAAATATAAAACTATTACCTTTCTCATAATTTAAATATAAATCTTTATTATCTCATAATGCCAAGATCAATTAAAATAATTTTCCAAAAAAAAAAAAAATTCCCTTTTATAATAATAAACAGTTTATAGTAAAAATATTAATAATAAAATAAAGCTGATCATATGTGTGACCTTTGTTAGAATGCTTCTTAGTAAAAAACATAAAAATAAAAAATACAACCTTTTTTATAAAATAATATTATTTTACATAAGTATTTTTTTTTTATAGAATAGAATAATAAAATAGTATTGTAACATGTTATGTTTTCAATTTATTTTTTATGATATAATGAAAAACAGTTTTTTTTCCCAAACATAATGGAATGTTACATGTCTCACACAACCATTCAGTTCTTTTTTGTTTTGCTTTTATCAAAGTCTTTTAATCCAATATCAGAAGCATTTTCAATGTTATTTTTATTTATAATTATTAATAAACACATTAAGCCATAACGTTACTTATTTCATAAACTCGATATGATTATATGAAATATGTACTTTTTTTTAGAAGTCCTATGTTTGACATTTGAAAGTCCTCCAGTAGTATTTAATAAGTTCATAAAGCTAAGTTCAACTGTTTTATCTCATTTCTTCAAGTACCACCCTTGTCAACCAAAAGATCCCAGCCTCCCATTCAATCCAAATAAGATTTTTCTTCGAGAAAATGGAACAAATCGTGTATGGCTAACATTTGATGAATCATCAAAACAACTATTTTGTTCAGTTTGTTTGGCTTTTGCTTCTGAATCGAATTCATTTACTAAGGGGGTATCTGATTGGAAACATGTTCATCAACGAATCAAGGAGCATGAGAGTAGCATAGTTCATTCACGCTCTTCCGAATCTTATTTCTTAAAAACTCAAAACAAAGATATAGATTCACTGTTATTTTCAAATTTACAAAATATAAAAAAAAATCGGCAAATTTTTGAAAGAATTATCGCTGTTATAAAGTTAATCGGAAAAAGAGGCTTAAGCTATAGAGGTAAAAGAAATGAAGCAGCATACTCTTTGAACGACCATAATTTAGACCATGGGAATTTCTTGGAAATAATGATATTGCTCAGTAAATATGATCCTATCATTTGCGAACACTTCAATACTATCATCAATAAAAGTGAAAAGAAACAAAAACAAAATAAGAGAGGCCGTGGAAGCTTTTAACTTTTTTATCCAAAAATACGGTTCAAGTCGTTATAAATGAAATAGCATCAAACATTAAACGTACAATTGCTACCGAAGTCCAAAATGCTTCATTCTTTTCTGTTCTTATTGATACTACCCAAGATGTTTCAGTAATGGATCAATGTTCAATAGTTATTAGATACATTTTTCACGGTACAATTAATGAAAAATTAATTGCTGTGAAGTGTGTTCATAATTCAAGTGGTAAAGGTATGGCTGAACTGCTAAAAGAGGAATTGATTTCTGTTGGCTTGGATTTAACGAAATGTATAGGAAATTCTACTGATGGAGCGTCCAATATGCGAGGAGTATATAATGGTTTCACTTCACATTTAAGTAAATTATCGCCTGAACAAGTTCATGTTTGGTGTCATAGTCACGTTTTAAATCTTGTTATTTGCGATGCAACAAAAAATCCTGTCCAAGTAGCATCATTTTTTACTTTATTAAATAGTTGTGCGGTATTTTTCAAAGAATCATATTTGAGGATGGATATTTGGAATGAAGTTAGCAAGACAAATTCAGATAACAGTCGAAATAAGCGTCTTCAAACCATTGGAGAAACTAGATGGTCATCAAAACAGACTGCTGTTGAGAGAATTTTCGGAACATTTGGAGATCCAAAAAGTTCTATGTATATAGACTTGATAATTGCTTTCACTAAAGTTGTTCAAGGGGAAAAATTTAAACCTGATATAAGAGCAAAAGCAAACAATTATTTAGATTTACTATTAAAGTATGAGACTATTTTGACAGCACACATATTTATGAATGTTTTTAGTATAACGGGCCCACTATCTAGATATCTACAAACCAGTGGATTAGACCTTCTGAAATGTCAACAAATGGTAAAATCTGCACTGAGTCAAATAGTTAAGTACCAAAGAGATATGGAAAATATTATAGCTAAAAGTGATAAATTTGTCGAATGGGTAAATAATCAACTAGAATTGCAAGATTTGGATAATGAAATTTATCTTCAAGAACAATTCGAAATCAAACGATTAAGGAAAAAAAAACGAATGACTGATGAATTATTAAACGATGATCCAATTAATGATGCGAAACAAAAATATACTGTTGAAGTTCATAATCAGGTGATGGATAGAATAGTTGAAAGTATGAATTCAAGATTTGTAAACAATAGTCCATTATACATGGATTTATCGCTTCTATCCCCAGTCAACTTCAATAGTTTTAAACATGGTTTACCAAAAACAGCCTTGAAAGCTCTCTCTAAAAATTTAATCCGATTTGCAGTCAATGATAATTTGGAAGAATTCCATCAAAAATTAAGAGAAGAATTAGTAAGTTTTGGTAATAATTGGGATAACTTAAAAAAATCAGTTGAAGACGAATATGATTTTGAAAATTTCGATTCAGAAGATGAATACCAAGAAACTGAAGAAACTGCCGGATTAAATATGACCTGTAAAACATGCAAACATTGTGCTTGTTGCTGTTTAAAGTTATTAGTAAAATACAATTTGTATAATAATGCGTATACAAATTTATCTTTGGCTTATAATTATCTTTTAACTCTACCGGTAACACAAGTAGCATGTGAGAGGTCATTTTCAACTCTAAAATTCATAAAAAATCGATTACGAAATACTCTAACTAATGAGCATTTGGAAGCGTTTATGTTGATGTCCGTGGAAAAGCGAACATTAGTATCTATAGATGACGATATTTTAATCGACAGAATTGGGGAAACTAGTGAAGTTATGAAAAAAAACCTAATTATGTAAAAAAAGGAATTAGTTTAAGAGTTAATTTTAATATATAGGTATTATATTAAATTGTATACACTGTATCCATGAAAAAATATCTTATATATTATGTGTAGTTTCATATATCTTACATAAAATTTTGAAAATATTTAAATAATAAAGGTTTTTTATCATTATTATTACATTTTTTTTTTGCACACTTATGACCAAATCGTTGGTCCCCTATTCATTTTTGGCCTGGCAAAAAAAAATTCCCGGCCTGAAATATTAACTCAGTCCGCCCCTGGCTCTTATAGATTCGTATCAAACTACTGGTGAAAATGTCTTATGGTAATCTATACCATACTTCTGTGAACAACCTTTAATGACAAGCTTTGTGTTCGCCGATCCACTCCTACTTTTAATATCGCGGTTAACGGCAACGACTCACGTAATGTGATGGACGGGAGGAGGATCACCTACAATATGAAATATTAATCTACACCGTAATTATACTATGATAAAGGGATGCTGGGCGCCAGACATATTATATTAACCACAAACAGCGTATATATAAAATAATAATAATAATAATACTATAATACTATAATAATTAATAATAAAAAAATATTCCCTTTTTAATTACAATATAAATAATAAACAACAATAATAAAATAAAATAAAGGATAACCTGTTCCGCTACTCGGCACGACCACGTTTGAATCCGGGCTGGTAAGGCGACAGCCTCTTGACGTATATGTATAATAATATAATATCGCATGGACTTATCTCAGGCGACAGAGTGTGACGCACACGTCAGGCCCCGACTGTCTCGGGGCTTACGACGACTATCGCGCCCACCAAAATAAAAAGTAAAAAAAAAAATTTAAGGACCCAAAATCAGGTCGGTTGACCACAAGGTCAACAAACAAAAAAAACACACGGGACGAACGGGCGAGCACTTGGACACGCCAGGTTCGGCCGTTGGCAAAAGACAAAACACCGGCCGGGCTGCGAGAGAACCGGTGGTCAGTGACGCCGATCGCCAAAAGTTCGCGCAAGCGCACTTCGGCGTCAGAAGCCAGCAGGGTAACAACGGATAGGTGTGAACGAACACACTGCTTGTCATCGGCGACAAACACTCGGGTTCGAACACCTTGCCTTAAATTTGTCTATGTTCCCGTCCGATTTATAATTAGTTTTGAATACCCATGCATTTCGTAAACTTTATTCCTCGGTAAATCGACTAGTGTCCACGTTTTATTTTTATTTAATGACATTAATTCGTCATTCATAGCACATCTCCATTCATTCACCTGATTTCCGGTTATTGCCTCATCAAATGTTAATGGTTACAATCAATTGGCAATGAACGATTGAACGTTATACCTGTTCGGTGGTCTTAATATACTCTTGTCACGTAATACTATCCTATTGTCATCGACTACTACTTCGTCCTTTTCTTGATTTTCATTTTCTTCAATCTGAGTCGACGTTTCTATGAATTCTAATTTGTCAGTGATTATTTTTTCAAATTTAGTACATTCTTTCTCGAATATAATATCTCACACAATGATATCTTATTTGACTTCGAGTACCATACTCGATAACCCTTTGTGTCATTTGAATAACCAACAAATATATTTTTTTCACTTTTCGGATCCCATTTTCGACATTTTTGTTTTGGAATGTGTGTATGCACATGTCTGGCTTGACTTTAAAATAAAGTTCATAAGGTGGCTTACCTTTTTCTGAACTAGTACCGGTCATATTTAATATATATACCTCCGTGTTTACACCTTCAGCCCATAATGACACATCTAAATTCTTAGTACATATCATTGTTCTAGCTGCTTCAATGACTGTCCTATTTTCCCTTTCCATTTTACCATTTTTCTCCGGTGTGCATGGAACTGTCGTTTGATGTCGTAATTCTGTAAAATACTTATAATATCATTATTTACAAATTCTAATCCATTGTCTGTCCTTAGTATTTTGACTTTAGATCCTGTCTCTGTTTTAATACCTTTAATAAATATTTCAATAATATTTTTCACTTCATACTTATTTTTAATAAAATATACCGTTCTGAAGTGTGAGAAATCATCTTTGAATAATAAGAAATATTTTGACCCACCTATTGAGTCCTTTTGCATTGGTCCACATAAATCTGCATTAATTAGTTCCCCTACATTAGTATGCTTTGTAGTACTTTTATCAAATGATTTACGTTGTTGTTTTCCAATTATACAGTCATCGCAGAAAAATTGTTCATCCTTGGTTGTATGAACAATTCTTCACGTATTGAATATTTTGATGACCCAATCATTCGTGCCACAATTGTAATGTGTTTTCTACTGCAATGTTCGCATAACATTCAGTTTTATTTGGCACTTCGACTTTAACATGTAATTAGAATAATCTTCCATTCCGTTTACCTGTAAGGACTACTATTCTTAATATTCTTTGTAAACTCACATATATTATTATATGCAATTTGGCTGAAAATGCACTCGATTTTTCTTGATCGCCCACTTCACCATTAATCTACTGTAACCTTAATTCTTCAATCAACAAACGACTAGTTAAATTATTAACCGTTTTACTCCCTGTTGGGATAGAATACTGTAAAAATGTTGATAGTCTTTTGGCAACGTCATTAAAAATTTTTTCATAACTATATTATCCGTAATAGGTTTTCCTGCTAAACTCAATTTCCTTCCTAAATTTTCTAATTTGGATATGTGTGTCGATATATCATCCATTGGATCTTTTGAATAACTGAAAAACTTTTGTTGAAGCAAATGTATACTTGCCTCAGATTTCTACTCGTAAATACTAAGCAGTTTCTCCCACATTTCAAATGCAGTTTCACAGTTAATTAAATATTGCAGCGGACTATCATCTATTGAGGTAAAAATTAATTTTTGATATTTACTATCCGCCTTTTTCCAACTATTGATTTGGTTCTGCCAACGTAATTTGGCTTCCTCGTCAGTTTCCTTTTCTAACGCCCTCGTGATTTTTGAACTTGGCTTAGTCCAATCACCAGATGTAATACTTCCCACTTCACTTGAAGTTAGTATGACTCTTATTTGAAATTTCCATAATGGTCAGTTTTCCATACCTTTTAATTTCGTGATCCTCACCGAGTGAGGAATGACTGATGAATCCTGTATACTTAATGATTATCGAAATTACCTCGTATACTGTACCGTTCCTGAAATTCAAAATATACTCTCCAACTGGTTGTAGTTTTCTGTGTTAAGGTTAATGTATAAATACTTCAAATAAGCAATTTAACCCAGAATGTGTATCTAGGCACATAATCTATTGAAATTGAATTCTGAGTGAATTTGAATATTGAGGTATTTAACACAAATGATAACACGACTTTATGATTATAATAACAGTATAATATAAATGTATCATTCAACTAGATATAGACACACAACGTACCATGTCCAAGAGTCTCCGAGAGTGACCCAGAGAGAGTGAGTCTTGTACACAAAATGAATCCTATATATACGCGTCATTGATGTCACATAACCATACCTATGTATGTGTGTGATATTAATAAGTATTGCTTCACATTAAAATAGAAAGTTAAACTATGATATACAGGGTGTTCCAAATTTCATGTGACAGCCAAATTCAGCATGATATACTTAAATTAGAGAAAAATGACCTATGTGAAACCTTTTTGAATCATATAATCTAAAGTAATTTGATATTAATTATTTTTTTTATTAATTAAAAAGGGGACATTTTAGTGGTAACTTTTAAAATTCAAATGGGAACATATATTTTTGAAATATGATTCATATATGATTTATTTTTTAATGAATTTTGACGTATCATTCATAATTATGCATAAATAATTAAAGAAGTTATTAACATTTGAATTTTGTATTTTAATTTATAAAATGCCATCAATGAATAATAATAATAGACATTTGTGCTTCTGTTATACACCGATGCATTCTTATACAACCTTAATAATCTTTATGCTATATTACTATCAATTTATTATAGTCTTAACACGTTGACCGCCATACAGCCGCCGGCGGCCGTACTGTTGTTTATTATTACAACGCCATCGGCCTATTTTATGGGAATTACGAAAACGTTCGATGTGTTATCTCTTGAACAAATAGGTCTAAAAATACGAACTAAACATCAAAATATTTATTTTTATACATAGATTATTCATTTTCAACAATAATTGTACAGCCGCCGGCGGCAATTCGGCACCTCGATAATACGATTCACTATCAGACGCCATACAGCCGCCGGCGGTCTAACTTATTTATTGTGACAATTTTTGAATTTTATCTTTTAAAAATGAATTCACGGGCAAAAAGGTTCAAGATTGGTGATGAAAATGTTGTTAGAGGGTTATTGGAAGAGTCTGAGTCTGATTTAAGTTCGTTTAGTGAATTTGATGACACGGATGAGGACGATACATACATGCCTCCAAACTCGTCAGGTGATAATCAAAGTTTCAATGGTAAGTACAACTATTATATTATATAATACTTTTATATTTAATAATACATATGTATTTAGTACAAAGAATGTGTAAAGTAAAATATAATATATTTTTTTCTAAAGAAAAATTTTAATTTTAAATAAATAAAAAACTAATAAAGCTAGATACAAAAAATAATTTAAATACCACCTTATCGCAGTATGGTTTTATTTTGTAAAATATAATTTTCTATACAACTTTTTTTTGTCTATTAAATATTTAAAAAATGGTGGTATTTTCAGATAGTAGTGATATTGATGAAAATACTTTAGAGGTAGTTAATAACCATCCAAAGACCTCTAAACAAACATGGAATGATATAACGAACCAAAACCAAAAAAATTTTTTGTTCGAAAAAAATCCCGGTCTAAAAATTGAAATACCGCACAATGCAACAATATGGACATACTTGAACTTATTTATAACTGACGAAATAATTAATTTAATGGTTGTCGAAACGAATAAGAATGCTGATCAGGTGTTATCTAAACATCGATTGACTAAAGCTAGTAGATTTTCTAAGTGGGTGCCTACCAATGATGTTGAAATTAAACAGTTCTTAGGTTTGCTTATGTGGATGGGGCTAGTCCAAATGCCAAGTTTAAAAGATTATTGGAGTGTGAAGATGTTATACAAAAATTGTGTAGCAAAAAATATCATGTCAAGAAATCGATTCGAGTTGATTCTCCGATTTTGGCATTTTGCCGATAACGACCAAGCTCCTGAAAGTGATAGAATTTTTAAAATTCGAAATCTGATTACAAAAATGGTTCATAACTTTCAAAATATAATGGAACCAGAAGAAATGATGGCTGTAGATGAAACAATGGTTCCATTTCGTGGGCGATTAAAATTCAAACAGTATATTCCTGGAAAGGCGCATAAGTACGGAATAAAATTATTTAAACTTTGTGGCGTTAACGGGTATACGTATAATATGGAAGTTTATGCAGGCAAAAGCCAAACTGATGGAAGAGGATTAGGTTGCAGAGTCGTTGTAGATTTAAGTTCCAGATATTTAAATTGCGGCAGAACTATTATAACAGATAATTTTTATACATCGCTTAATTTAGCCAATGAGCTATTAGAAAAAAATACGCATTTAATCGGTACATTAAGATCCAATCGAGTTAAACTACCAGATGTTACAAAAGCAAAGCTACAACCAGGACAAATAGTAGGAAAAGAAAATTCAAACGGTATTGTGGTTGCCAAATGGCGTGACAAAAGGGATGTCACCATGTTATCTACTCGCCGTGACATTTCTATGATAGACACAGGTAAAAAAAATAGAAAAAACGAATCAATAGTGAAGCCAAAAATAATAATTGACTATAATGCTGGGAAGGCTGGCATTGATTTATCAGATCAGCTATCCAGCTATAGTAGCCCTGTACGAAAATCCATAAGGTGGTACCACAAAGTGGCAACCGAAGTCTTATTAGGAACTGCAGTAGTGAATGCATTGATAGTTTATAACTTGAATACGCCACAGAATAAACTAAAGATCACGCAATTTCGAGAATTATTAATTAATGAAATGCTTGGATTCATTGGATTTAATCAATCAGCAGTGGCGCAACTAGGGGGGGGGGTTAAGGGGTTATGACCCCGCCCGAAATTTTTCCGAGGCTTAGTGTTATGTTTTTTAGCCGCCGTAGTTAAAAACACATAAAAAGGAGTAAAATAAAAGAGGCAGTCTACGACAATTAATCCGCTAGTGCTCATCAACAATATTGCTCTATATTACCATTGTTCTGTGATATTACTCTATGCGCCGGACCCGGCCGGTTGGTGACGGGGTACGGTCAATGTTATACATAATTTGTTTCACTGAAAATGGTCACACTATAAAATGAGGCATTGGTAGCGTCAATATTTATCGATACGGCGCGGTGCCTTTATGATACTCTATGTAATATACCATTCATCACGTCAGATAAAATCGAATTTGATAACAATATTATGATCTCGAATCTCGATTAAAACTGAGTACACCGTGTAGTCAGTACGAAAATTAAAACTATTTTATATCCATTGTTCATTGTTTAGTTAAAGGTAAATTATCACAATCATAATAATTTATACAAATGGCAAAACGAAAAATAAATGATTTTTTCTTTACAAAAACTCCAAAAATCATCAAAGAAACTACCAGTAATAGTGTTACATCACCATTCAAAGAAGATGAGTGTGTAGTAGAAAATAGTTCTGTTTCAATGATGGTAAGTAATGTTTAAATTTAAAAAAAAATTTAATGTATAATTTCTCTTATAGTCTTATCTGCTTATGACTTTAAAATAATTATGAACAGTCCAGCATGTAGGCATGCAGCCAATAATATTTTTCAAAGTAGATGATAAATATATTACATTTTTTTTTTTAATTATGATTGCTTGAATTTTAAAGTACCCTAATATTTGCTAATTATTATTTATTGCTTTGCTTCAAACTAGCCAAGCACTTGTGATGTTGTTAATGCAGTTGAAAAAAATATAGAAAATGACATATCATTTTATGTTGGAAAGAAAGTGTGTATAGTATAATAATGAGTTTTTTGTTTATTGCTTATTAGTACTTATTAAGCTTTTGGTGCTTTTTATTTTAGTTGTCTGAAGATGAAAAAATTACAGCATTGGCAAAGCTTAAGCATCCCACTCCAGACTATATTTTTCCTAAAACTGGAAAAAGAAATCTGAAATGTCAAATTGCATGGTTTTTTCAATTTAAATGGCTTCATTATTCATTTGAGCAAAATGGTGTGTACTGTAAAACTTGTGTATTTTTCAGTCCAAATGATGGTGTAGGTAAAGGAGGACATCAGAATCTAGGAAAATTAGTATTAGAAAAATTTGACAACTGGAAGAAGGCGTTAGGTGATAAAGGATACTTCAAACTTCATTCAGAAAGTAATTATCATAAAACATGTCAATATCGTTATGATCATTTTTTGGCAGTCAAATCGAAAAATGTTGATTCAATAAATATTCAAATTAACACTATGCTTAAAAAAGAAATTGAAGCAAACCGGTTAAAGGTTATTCCAATAGTAAAAACAGTTATATTTTGTGGAAGGCAAGGTATAGCCTTAAGAGGCCATAGGGACAGCGAAATGTTATTAAATGCTAATGAGAATATTAATGAGCCTGAATGTAACGATGGAAATTTTAGACAGTTACTTCGGTTTCGAATAGATGCTGGAGATGAATATTTAAAGAGTCATTTAACTTCTTGCGCAAAAAATGCAACATATCTGAGCTGGAAAATACAAAATGAGATACTTTCTGCTTGTAATAATCTTATTTTACAAAATCTTGTATGTGCTGTAAACAAAGCCAAAGGGTTTTCTGTATTGGCTGATGAGACCAGTGACATCTCCAATAAAGAACAGCTCACCATTTGTGTGCGTTATGTTAATTTAGAACAAAAAAAAATTAGAGAAGATTTTTTACAATTTGTGGAAGTTACTGATGTAAGTGGCAAAGCATTAGCACAAACTATACTTCAAAATCTTGAGATCATGGGACTCGAACTGAAATACTTAATTGGACAAGGGTATGATGGAGCGGCGGCTATGTCCGGGAAATTTAATGGAACACAAAAACATATCAATGATAAATATCCAATGGCTTTATATATCCACTGTGGAGCACATTGTTTAAACTTGGCTATTTCGTTTAGTTGTAATGTAACTGATATTCGAAACTGTATGGGCACAATGCAAGCTATATGTAACTTTTTTGGCTATCCTAAAAGACAAAATGTACTCAAAATATCAATTCAGAATGAACTACATGAATCAAAATTGAAAAAACTAAAAAAGTTTTGCCCTACAAGGTGGGTTGAGCGACATGACGCTGTACTTGTGTTTCATGAACTTCAACCAGCAGTTGTGGATGCACTTAATGAAATATCTACTTGGAAAGATAATGAGACTTCTGCTTTAGCTAACCAACTTAGTTCCTCCATCCATCAATTAAGGTTTCAAGTAGCCTTATTGATATTAGTAAAAGTATTTTCAATAAGTGCTCCTTTGAGCAAATTTCTTCAAACTGAAAACTTAGATTTAGAATCTGCTCTAGAATTTGCTGATATGACTCAATCAACTATAAAACAAATCCGTGATAACGCTAATGCTGAGTTTGAAAAAATATTTAAAGAAGTAGAGGATGTCTGTAGTAGTTTTGATATAACTGTTAGTGTTCCAAGAACAACAAGTCGACAAAAAAATAGGAGTAATGTTATGAATAATAATCCAATAGAATATTATAGAATCTCAACATTCATCCCATTTCTTGATAATTTTCTTGAACAACTACACGGACGATTTCTTGAACATAGGGCCAAACTAAAAAATTTCAACTGCTTATTACCTAAGACCAGCAAACAAATATCTGAAGAAACATTTGAGGACTTCAAAATTCTGTTCAATTTTTATACTGATATATTAAGTGACAGCATCAATTTGACTAGCTTAGAAATGGGTTATGGTGAACTTAAACTGTGGTATAACAGTTGTGCATTCAAATCACCAAATTTGTCGTCAACAATAACAGAACTATTTTTCCATTGTAATCCTGATTTTTTTCCTTTAATCTCAAAGTTATTGCAAATATTAATTACACTGCCAGTCACAACAGCTACTGGAGAGAGGTCTTTTTCATCCTTGCGTCGACTTAAAAATTATCTCAGAAATACTACTGGTCAAATGAGACTAAATGGATTGGCAGTCCTCAATATACACCAAGATATTAATGTTGATCCATCAATGATTATTGATGAAATGGCTAAAACTTCAAAACGGAGACTCAATCTTAATTTATAAGTGTTTTTTATTCATAATATGACTATTTCTATACTTATGACTTTATTATTTTATTTCTTGTTATGTATGATGATTTATAAATAATATATTAACATTATTTATGTAATAAATTATATAATTAACCATACAGGATTTTATCTTATGTATATATTATATTGTACTAATGCAACCCCCCCCAAAATTTTTTTCTAGTTGCGCCACTGTCAATCAGAACAGGACCAAACTTCACTTGTGTTACCGAAAACACGACGAGCAAAACACGTTTTTATACAAACTACATTAAAGTGCAACAGAAACCGAAAACTGCGAAAGAGATGTGCTCATTGTTATAACGAAAAGACAACTACTGTAGGATCAGTACAGGCTTGCAAAGATGTGAAAAGGGTTACAACTCTTTGCGAAACATGTGATGTTTACACGTGTGCTGATTGTTTTGTCAAACATCATACAAAATAAAAATTAGGTACTATTAATATTGTAAATAAACATTTAAAATTTTTTAATTAGTTTTTAAATATGGAAATAAAATAAATTATTTTTAAAAGATGTTATAATAGTTCGATATTAAAAAAGATGTTTGTTTTATTTTATTTATTCATTTAAAAAATACTTAACAAGATACTTTACTTTATTTTAACAAGATTTTTTTATTTAAATAATACCATGACATTGTTATTGAATAAAATAAAGTGAGTAAATGAAAACTTGTCTTCTATATAGGTACTTATTTGAACCACAATATAACGATGAAAAAATATTGTAAAAAGATTAAAAATATATCAATCGATGCAGAATTTTTAGCTCTACGTCACAAAATAATTATAAAAATCATTACTACAGCGCCAACAATTTTATCTCTATGTAAAAGAATATGAGAAATGCGGCAGCCGGCGGCCGCATGGCCTCGCAGGAATAAAATGTTACGGCAGCCGGCGGCCTAAAATTCTTAATTTGTAACAATATTTTTGTGGCCGCCGGCGGCCGTATGGCGGTCAACGTGTTAAAACGTATGTTTGGTATCTTAATTTAAGCTTAATATATTACATAGGTAAAATCGTATCATTGTATTGAAAATAAAAAAAAACAACACATTAGATAACAATATAATATACCTACATGATATAACAATACGTAATATATTATATATTGTTCTATTTATAATCATAACATAATATTTATTATTTAAAATATAAAATTATAAACAAAGATCATAGAGTAAATAAATAGGCAATAGCTATTTATATCAAATTGTTGTATAAATTATATTATACAGCATACAATTATTTAAAATTTATACAAATAGGTACCTGTATTTTTCGACTAATTTAGGTACCTAAATATATTTTTTTATTTAAATAAAAGGTAATAACTAGGGCCCGGAAGTTCATGCATTTGCATGTTTTTACTGAGTGCATCAAAACGTTGCTTGATGAGATAAAAATTTGAATCACAATTTAACGAGTTCAAAAATGAAATTTTAATGTACATATTTTCGCATATTTTGAGGTTTTTTAAAAATATAAGCATACTTTAAAATAAAATTACATTTTACTGCATTTTAGTGTTATTATTATTATTATTTTTTTTTTTTATTAATATTTTATGATATTGTCGGACTTTGAGTATAATTCCAAATGTATTTGTTGAAAAATATGTCCTTTCAACGTTGCCAATATAAAATAAAAACCTGATTAAAACTAGCGTCATTGCTTGATCGGGCTGATAATTGTCATTCATTTGTATTTGAAACCCTAACAAAATATTCAAAATCCATAGTTGTAAAATTTAATTCTTGAAGTAAAGCGGCCCTCACACGATCAATATTACTGACAGTATTTTGGATAATGACAGTATTATTGATCGTGTGATGTGAGTACTGATGTACTGTCAGTATGATAAAACGATACTGATGACTGATGAAAAATTCGGATATCGAGTCGTCAGTATTTGGTTACTGATAATTATATTTATAGTGTGAGGTCGATATTGACATTTCGTCAGTATTGACATCGCAGCGATGGATGACGCACGTGATGAATTTCCAAACGCGCGCGAATGCCGTGAACAACAATTACGTGATTTTGTTTCCAAGTATAAAGATTTGAAATGTTTATGGGATATTCGTTGCAAAGACTATAGTAATAGAGACAAAAAAAAAGATGCTTATAGTGAATTAAGTTTATAGTTTAGTTTATAAGTTAATTAAGCCTGAAGCTTGTATAGATGATGTAAAAAAGAAAATTAATACTTTACGAAGTAATTTCCGTAAAGAATTAAAAAAAATTCATGATTCTAAAAGAAGTGGCGCTGGAGCTGACGACATTTATCAACCTTCGAGTTGGTTATTTGAAGAACTGGCGTTTTTGGCCGATTTGGAAAAACCAGTAGATAGTATTTCATCGATAAACGACGATACAAATAATGACAAGGTAAGATCACTAAGATATATTATTTTATTTTTAAAAATATAATAAAAGAATAATACAAATATAAATTAGTTAATGTATATTATTAATATTAAACTGCCATGGGACTTGACCTTCTTTACTGAAGTAATCGCAATATTTATCTCTTACAATTTTCGCATTCGCACTTTTATTTCGAATAGGATTTTTTTGCAAAGGAGTTAACACATTTTCGGTTATTTCATCGCCAATTTGAAGTTCGCCTGTCTCCAAATTTTCTGTTATGAGGACATTTCTTGAACAATAAAGATGTTTATTATTTTCTATTAAGAAATTATGCAAATAACAGCAGGCTAATGTAATTGTAGACGCTTTGTCTGGTTCGAGGTTTATTGGTTTTTGAAAAGCTCCAAACCGACTGGCTAGTATTCCGAAAGCGTTTTCTACCACACGACGGGCACGCGAAAGGCGGTAATTAAAAATACGGCGCTTATTTGTCAAATCATGTCGACTATATGGTTTCATAAGATTCGTCTTTAATGAAAATGCCTCGTCGCCAAGAAATACATACGGGTATTTTTCAATAGTATTTGTTAAACATGACGGTGGTGGAATGTTTAAAGTATGGTTTTCAAATTTTTCCCAAAATTTGGTATAATACAGTACTCCTCCATCCGAAATTCGCCCATTTGCGCCAACGTCAACCATAATAAACTGGTAATTTGCATTAACTATTGCCATTAATACGATACTGAATGTACCTTTATAATTATAATACACAGAACCCGAATTTTTAGGTTTTTTTATATTAACGTGTTTACCATCGATAGAGCCGATGCAATTTTCAAAGTTCCATTTGCATCCAAAATCATTTGCTATACTTTTCCATTGTTCAGTATTCTGCGGAAGCTGAAATATATTAATTAATTTTTTTACATATTATATATATATATATATTTTTAATTTGCTTAATATTATTTGATTTTAGAGAACTGATAATGGCATTATTGAACCAGTCGAGATAAATGATAATTCATCATTCTTAACACCAAAATCGAAAAAACTAAAGACTTCGTCAACTGTGGCTCAACAAAACGAATTGTTATCCTTGGCATGTGGTTATTTAGCTAAAGACAATAACCAAGGTAGTGATTTAGACATAGCAAAAGTGTGGGCTAGTAAACTCAAAACTTTGGATTCAAATCAAAAACTATTTGCAGAAAAAGCTATAAATGACATTTTGTTTGAGGCTCAACTTGGGACATTGAATAGAAATTCAGTTCACATTAACCCACAAAGTACTACTGGAAATTTTAGTCGTTCAACAACACCATTAACATGGACGGATCATTCTACAAGTGCATCGGCAGAAAATGTAATATCACTTTCCGAAAATTTATCAACATATTTTACAAGTTTTAATGAACAAGCCTATAAATAATAATTTGTGTATAATTACTAAATCATTATAACTATGTACAAATGATATTGTAAAAACTAATAAAATGTGCTGTTTATATCATTAAAATAATTATTTATTATAAAGCATTAATAGGTATAATTTTATTAACCTGAATGCGATCCTTAAGAACAATAATTATAGCTTTGCAAGTCTCCATCACGATTTCACTTATGGTTGTTGGCGCGATGACTGCAGAATATTTCAAGTCTTCAAACGATCTCCCAGTTGCAAGGTATCTCAGAGTAAGAGCCAGTCTTTGATTTGGAGGAATACTTTCCCTCATATTAGTATCTTTCTTAATAATAAGTGGTTCTACCATGCTTAGTAATTTATTATAGATGTCAATGTTCATTCGAAAATAATTCTGGTAGTCTTTTGGGTCGGAAAGCTGGATTTCTTTTAACAGATTTAAATGACAATACTTCTTACGTTTGCTAATCCAGTCTTTTACCCATCGCTTCCTATTAGTTATCCGTTTACTTGGAATAGAAAACGTTAAAATAATTGCTATGCACGCTTTACGACGATTTTCGTCCATTATAAGAAAATAATTGTTTTTCAAATAAAAAATTATTTTATTAATTTTTTATTATTACTTTAATTTAACCTACTGACCAAACGAACACCCGAACAATGTAAATACAGATCAATACTGTGAATTGACACTAATTTTTACTGACCGTTATACTGACCGTTTGAGGAGTACACTGTCAGTAATGTAAATACTGTCAATAATTATACTGTCAGTAATATTTATCGTGTGAGGGCCGCTTAAATATAATCATATCAAAATTGTGGATATTTTTTTCCCATCTTTTGATGTGAAACATCTATAGCCGCACGTAAAACAAGTTTCTGGCGTGGCGACGCGTCGCCACGCTTTATGATGGTGTATATATACAGTCTATATGCAGTAGTGTGTACTGTGTGGCGACGCGTCGCCATGCGCAACCGACTGCGATTCTCTTCCCACTCGATCCCGTGTTAAGCCATCTCTCTCGCCACACAGCTCGGATACTTATAGTGTATACTCCATAGTGTTGTTTACTACGGTACACATAACCTGTCTTTTACTTGAAAACAAATTATTTAATTATTTAATTTAGAGAGTGACAGTGATCAGCTTCTTGCAAAGAAAGCAAAATCAAACTATGACACACTATCAAGTCATCAGTAAGTTAATTATATTTCTATTATAATTAAAGTGAGCATTTATCTGTGCATTGAGCACGTGTATATTTGGTGTGTTTGAAGTGCCAGTAATTGTAAAATTTACTCTTTTGGTAGATTAATATTTACATAAATTTTATTGCATATAATGTTTTTAAATTAATTATTAATTTTGATTTCATTCTAATTAAAATTAATGCATTAAAACAATTGATTGAAGAATAAATTTATTAAGACTGACAAAATTGTGATTCAAAATCAGCTGATGGCGTGCAGAGCACGAATGTTTTTCTTATTTGTTATTAATATAAATATTAAAAAATTAATTTATTTTCTAATTATGGTGGAATTTATATTGAAACATTTATTATTGATATGTATAATTTACGATCTTTAGAAATATATGACAATAACTAGCTAAGATTCTTAAGTTCACTAGTATATTAAAGCCAATTAAAATTTTCTGTATATTTTAATAACATATTTTTTATAAATATTTCAGTACCCAACAATCATCACAGGGGTCACAAAATATTATTATTGAAACTGGACATCACCAAGATCAGTTAAACACAAGACATACTATTAATGTTATGTAAGATTTTATTAATCTAATAGTACCAGAATATACTAATTTTCTATTTTAACTTCTTTTAACACTTACATATTTTTTTTAGAGTAAATAATAATAAAAAAGAACGTCAAAAACGATACAGGGAGCAGAACAGAGACAAATTGAAACAGCGTGAAGCGGAAAGTTTCTTCGCATGATTTTAGCTGGAGATTTCAATGTAAATTTTGCAAAAGATGAATCAACGCCATTAATTACGTTCCTTCAAGAAGAATTTCAATTGCAAATTAACAATAATCCAAGAGAACCTACTACCAGATACGGAACAACAATAGATGCTGTATTTATAAGATATCTTGACAATGTGATGTCCAGGGCCGCATTATACTAGGTGCAAATGGAGCATTTGCTCCAGGCGGCAAATTTTGAGGGGCGGCAAAATTTGCACTACCAGTCTAATAAATAATAAATTACAATATGTTAAAATATTTTTTTACTATGGATATTTTTAAAAATAATTTGTAAATTAAAATTGAAAATGATGCTAAATTATTTTTATTTCTCAATTTTGAATTCTACTTATAATGGAATCAAATGTGAATAATTGTCGTTACAATAATTATTGTCATTCGTCGACTATCCTAATTCTTAAATTAAGTATTGAAAATTGGATTCGAATATCGTACGGTAGATAACACATACATTAGAACGGAACCCGCATGTTGACGTTAAGTAACGTATATACGATGTCTTATCGATTTCGATTACAATAATTCATAGAAGTAGCCTATCGGCTATAACTTATATAGGTATAAGCATTGATTAAATATTATATAATTGTATTTTTGATCGAATATCTACAATTTGTGTTTAATATCAAATCTCAATATCTGCAGTCGCTTTAGTTGTGTAGACGTGTAGTGTTTCATGCGCAGTTGACGAGTTCAAACCTTTAAAGTTTTAAACTAATATTTTATTAATGTGATTTGTCAGTCAGTTGTATAGTTACGAAGTGTCGAAGTAGTACTAGTAATAATGAAAAGAATAAGACTGAGTGGTTCGAAATATCAAAAAATAGCATTAGAAAAAAAGTTGAAAGAAGAAAAAGTTATTGCAAAAACGGCAAAATTAGATAGTTTTTTTAAAAAGGTAAATTTTTGAAATATTACATAAAATATGTCTTTGTATTACACTGTAACCGATAAGTAGGATTTTAGTAAGTACATAACTTGACGTTACGTAAAATCATGTTGGTATTTTATTTTATACAAATTATAAACCATCTTTGGTTGTTACGTTCGAATTTATTTAGAACATTTTTTTTAATATTCCATTATTTCCATTAGATAGTAATGATATATTTTGTGATACAATTGAATATTTTTTGTTTAATTTTGGTTTTATTGAATTCAATTTTGTTGTTCGACGTCACAGTTTTATTTTTTGGTTTTAGGATTCATATTCAAGTGTTCAAAACGACGAAGTTGTAGAAAAACTCAACAATTACGAACTTAATTCTAGTAGTCTATCTATTATTGATTCATTAGCTGAAACTAATAATTTTGATGAACAAAAAAACAATGAAATTCCGTCTCCTAACTTAGAACTTATTACCAGCTCTTCAAAAAATGTATCCGTATCAAAACAATTTCCTGGGTCAGATCCAGCAGAATGGAATTTAGATTCTGATACAATTGACTATTTGTTAAAAAATCCGCCTTTTGTTAATTTGATTGATATTGACTTTAAAAGTACAAAACGTTTATGCGGAAAAAATATTAGAAAACTTCCATATGACATATTTGAAAGGTGTCTTCTTAATGGCGAACGCAAAAAAAGGAATTGGCTTCTCTATTCAAAATCTAAAAATGCGCTTTATTGTTTTCAATGTTTAATTTTTGGTTCTAATAAACACGCCTTCAGTGATCCTAATTTTGGGTTTACAAATTGGCAAAAATGTCATCATCTAGTCAATGAACATGAGAAAAGTGTAGCTCATAATACAAATGTCCGTAAATGGTTTTTAAGAACAACTAAAAATAAAGACGTTATTGATCACGCTTTACAAGAAGAAATACAATCTCAAATGAGCTATTGGAAAAATGTGTTGCATCGTATAGTGGCTACAATTTCATTTCTATCAGAAAGAGGGCTCGCTTTTAGGGGAGATGATCAAACTTTTGGTTCAAAACATAATGGTAATTATTTAGGATGCCTAGAATTAATTTCTAAGTTTGACCCAT
Source organism: Rhopalosiphum padi (assembly GCF_020882245.1). Classification (NCBI taxonomy): domain Eukaryota; kingdom Metazoa; phylum Arthropoda; class Insecta; order Hemiptera; family Aphididae; genus Rhopalosiphum; species Rhopalosiphum padi. Next base: position 79,139,006 of record NC_083599.1, read on the forward strand.
TCATTGCAAATCACATTACCAATTTTGGAAATGAAGGCCGTGGAAACGTTTCATATTTATCGTCTACAATTTGTGATGAATTTATTTCTTTAATGAGTAAATTAGTAATTGATAATATTACTAATAAAATAAAAAAATCTAAATATTTTTCAATTGTAGTAGATTCTACCCCTGACATTACCAAAATAGATCAACTAACCATCATTATAAGGTACATTGAAGATAATAACTATGCAGTTGAAAGATTTCTTGGATTTCTTAAATCAGTTGGTCATAAAGCGGAAGATATGGAAAATGCCTTACTTAATTTTTTTACTGATCATTCAATAGATTTAAAAAACTGTAGAGGTCAGTCGTACGACAATGCGTCTAATATGTCGGGCATATACAATGGGCTGCAAGCGCGTATAAAACGTACATCTAAACAAGCATTGTACGTTCCATGTGCAGCTCATTCGTTAAACTTGGTAGGCCAAAATGCTGCTGAAGCTACTAGTGAGGGGACACGTTTTTTTTACAATACACAAATGATATATAATTTCTTTTCTGGTTCAACGAGTCGTTGGGAAACTTTAGAAAAATGTCTTGATAAAACTCCAGATTCATTAACAATAAAAAATTTATGTAAAACGAGGTGGTCTTCAAGATATGATGTTTGTAAATCCCTTAATGAAGGATACAAAGAAATACTACAGTCGTTAGAAAAAATATATTTAGATAAAAACCAGAGACCAGCCATATGTCATGAAGCACGTTCAATTCATAAAAAAATTAATAGTTTGGAATTTTCATTTTTATTATCTATGTGGAGTCCAATTTTAAAACGTTTTGATGCTACGTCAAAGACATTACAATCGGAAAATATTGATTTATCAATAGTTATTTCTTTATATCGTTCATTGTAAGATTATATTGAAAATATGAGAAGTTCATTTCATACATTTTTAGAAGAGGCCCAAATTCGATGCGGCAGTGAATTATTTTCATGGGAAACATCCAGAACCAAAAAAAAATCAACGTTTAATATCGATGATTTGAGCTCAGATGAAATTAATTTCACCGGAAATGAAAAAATGAAAATTGAAACTTTTTTGGTGATAATTGACACAATTGTTTTTCAATTAAATAAAAGAATGGAAGTTTATATTGAAATCAATAATAGATTTGGATTTCTATTAAACTTAGAAAATGAGACATTGGAAAGTATTCGAATACAAGGTAAAAATCTTGTTGAACTATATCATTTAGATATAGAAACAGATTTTGAAGAAGAATTAATACAATTCAAGAGCATTGTTAAAGATTTTCCCACAGAATGTAAATTATCATTTGCTGCATTACATAAAACATTAATTACATCTTCTTTAGAAACATCGTTTCCAAATATAGAGATTATTTTAAGAATTATTTGTACTCTTCCTTCTTCAAATGCAAGTGGTGAAAGATCTTTTTCTGTTTTAAAACGTGTAAAAAATTATTTGCGATCATCTCTTATACATGAAAAAATGTCAAACTTGTCGATATTGTGCATTGAATCAGATTTGGTGAAAAACATGAAGTGGGAAGAACTGATTCATCAATTTGCCACAATGAAATCCAGAAAAAAAGATATTTAAATTCAGAATTATTTTATTTTAACTATTTACCATAAATATGAAATGTAAAATATTTTGATATAAATACTTAGATAATAAATAAATAAATACTTACATATTAATACATGTTTTTTTATGGTTTTTTTGGTGGTGGTGGAGGGGGTGGTGGCTGGAGGAGCGGCAAAAAATGTTTGCTCCATGGCGGCATGGGGCCTTAATCCAGCCCTGGTGATGTCCAATACTTTTGTGACATACTTCAGTTACCATCGACCAATTGTCACAGTAATACCGTCGTCAGAGGCAACATCGAATGTAAATATTACCAAAGTCACTGATTGAACAAATGAAGTTGTATATGTTGTTTTTATATTTAATGAAAATAAATGTTTATTAAATAAACAGTCATTATTTTCTGGAAAAAATCGTAATATTTTATTTTATCATTATTCCATATTTAGTTTATATCGCAATCTGTTCTTTTCAATCATATTACTTTTACAAAATAATGTCAATGTTTCACATCTGCCAGGCGTCCCGTGACGGCTCACATTTTTAATTATTATTTTTACCAAAAAACAAAAATAACTTAATGTAAAAAAAACAAAATACACATTTATATCATATTTTAGTGATTTTAAGCGTATATTTTGATAGTTTTTAATGCATGAACTTTCAGGCTCTATTAATACTATTATCATACTTTTATTTTGTTCGAATAAACTTAATATTAGATATACCATTTCTAAACACTGCAAAATGACAACATTGATTTCGAAAACTTGTATGATTAAATTTCGCGTTCAACATAAAGCTAAATGATGCATAAAAATCAAACAGTTTTTGAAAGAACATCACCTTTTCACAACATAAAGATATGATTTATTCAATATTAAATAATAATAACTAGGGCTTGGATGTTGTTACAATGATTAAAAGTTATTAAAGACTTAAGGTTATAGCTAGACTTAGGAATTTAAAAGTTTTAAAATCAGACAAATGCAAATAAAAATATGAGCAAATACAAACATACACTAGAACAAGGCAATTTTTACTGAATTTATTTGAAAATGTGTCTATTATCTGTATTATCAATTTTTCCTTTTTTTGAATAATTGTACCTACCTATTGATCCAATATCAATATTATTGAATAAAATAACTGATAGGTTAATATGAAGTATATTCATCTGTGGCATGGAGAGTAAAGCCAATGACAAAATTCAAACAATATTTACATAACATTGGTAAAATACATTACATAATAAGTACCAATAAGAACTTTAATTTTTAAACTAAATTTACATAACATTTTTTTCCTCTAATAAGTAAACTGTTTAATATGCAAAATACATAGTTGCATACCATATTTATACATATAAATTTATTATGTATAGTTTTATAAAATTATAAATATAATAATATGAGTTTTTAATTTAATTATAACAACATCCAAGTCCAAATCATGACTTCAAACAAAATAAGTATTTTAAGTATGTCTTATTGCTTTAGTAAAAAAATGTTCATAATATATTCTAAGTGGAGAATTATTGTTGTCATTTAGTTGATTTTAATATATTAAAATAATCTAGCCACTAAGACTTAGATATGTATGGTAAACTAAATTAAAAAGCAATGTAAGTGAAGATTTTTGAAATGTGTATAATTTTGTTATCAAGACAAATTATTGTTGTCATTTAGTACTACTTGGTAGGTACATTTTAGTATAAAATAAGCGACCCTGCTACCCATTGAGATATGCATCATACTATTGTGTATGGTAAACTAAATTTACTAGTTTGCAATATTTATTACACTATTAAATGTGACAATAACCAATTTTTAAATATTATGTTCAAGTATTCATATGAATTAATTAGTTAAAAATAGTAGCTTCTGTGTAAATAACATTATAAAATATAAGTGCTAGTTTTTAAAAAGTGATATCAATATAGGTACCTACTAATTGTTTACAACACTCGCAATATTTAAATTAAGCTACAAGTAATATTAGGTTCCTATAATATGTATATTTATGTTAAACACGATTAACTAATTTAACTTACAGAATTTAGGTTCATGCCAGCGGTTTCATGTAGTTCAATCGAATAATAAATCATAATATAGGTATTTACTATTTTACTACATTTATTACAACATTATAAATGCGATCTATGTTTGAACAAATTAGTAAAAAAATAATGATAAGACTCATAATATGCTTAAAATTGTGGCCTTTGTATGAATAACCTTATAAAATAAAATTGCAAAACTTCAAAAATTTATAAATTCTATAATTTTATTAACACAGACCAACAAAAAAACCATACATTCAAATATTTATTAGTGTAATTAAAAATTTGCTTTATTCTAATTAGTTACCATACATTTCAATAAAATTTTGTCTTAAAATGATTGAAGAAAATGGATTATATCCAATAATATTTTAAATTTAAATCAATGGGCTAAATACAAATTAAATAAACACAGAATACACATTGAATTGTGATGAAAAAACTAATTTAAAATTTGAAGTCTTAGATAGGTACAAACGACCTGTAATTATGTATAAAAAATTAACTAATGATGGTGATGAACAAAAATATAATTTCCTTATGACCCAAGCAAGAAATATAAATTACCTTCAAAGTGTAAATAGATAAATTAAACAAATTATCGAAATTACGTTCTCTGATGTCAGTTTAAAACAAATGCAAATAATTCCAGATGATAACAATCAGATGACAAAAATTCAAACACATTTTTCATAAAAATAAAAATGTACCATCAAAGATTGCAATATCAATAAGGACAATATAATTTAATGAAAAAAATATGTCACATTTACAGCCTTAGGTAACTACCTACAATAACTTTTAGAGTAGTTAAATATTTAATAACATTAAATTATAATGAAAAGGCTAATTTCAAATTTGAAGTCTTAGATAGGTATGTACTATGAATTGTATATGAATATTAACTAATGATGGTGATGAACAAAAATATAATTTCCTTATGACCCAAGCAAGAAATATAAATTACCTTCAAAGTGTAAATAGATAAATTAAACAAATTATCGAAATTACGTTCTCTGATGTCAGTTTAAAACAAATGCAAATAATTCCAGATGATAACAATCAGATGACAAAAATTCAAACACATTTTTCATGAAAATAAAAATGTACCATCAAAGGTTACAATATCAATAAGGACAATATAATTTAATGAAAAAAATAAGTCACATTTACAGTCTTAGGTACCTACCTACAATGACTTTTAAAGTAGGTAGTTAAACATTTAATAACATTAAATTATAATGAAAAGGCTAATTTCAAATTTGAAGTCTTAGATAGGTACAAATGTACTATGAATTGTATATGAATATTAACTAATGATGGTGATGAACAAAAATATAATTTTTAATTTTTCAATGATCCATAAAAGATATATAAAGTACCTTCTTAGTGTAAATATATAAATGATACATATTATCAAAATTATGTCTTCTGATGTTAGTTTAAAACAAATGCAAATATTTCAAGACAGTAACAACCAGTTGACGAAAATTCAAACGCAAATTATTTATAAATACAATAAAATAGAAATTTGTTTAGTGAGAAAAATAACAAATCTTGCTCTCGACTAACTGTTTAAAATTGGGGGTCTGGTTAGTGCATGCTATCTTCATAATCATTTCAAGATGTTTGTTGGTTAGCCGGGACCTGAACTAGTTTTTAATAAAATTCATTTTTGAAAAAGATGATTCACAAACATACGTGGAGCCAAACATCGTACAAATTTTCAGTATAAATAATTTTAGCGTTGGGTATTTCTTTTCGGACACATTTTAACTAAAATTCTTCGTAACTACTTTCAGTTTTTGCATAATTTTTATCATACAATTTTTTTAGAACATCATCCGTTTGAAATTCAATGATTTCCATTTGAATAGTTGCTTTATTACATTTAAAAACACGTATTGCTTCATTAACCCATTCACCGTCAGGATGTAAAGTAACACTACTGTTGTACAACGTTTTTAAATCTGCAAATCGTCTCTCGAATTCAGTCTCAATACTTGTCATAAAATTGATAAAATTGTCGATTTCAATATCATTTCTTTCATCACAAACTTTTTTCAAGTTGGTAAAATATAATTGTTCACTACCAAGATCTTGAGAAAATAATTCTATTTTTTTACAAAAACAGTTAACTTCAGATACTAAGTGACAAATAAGCTTCTGGGCACCTTGAAGTTTCAAATTTAAAAAATTTACGTGTTGAAATATATCTGCTAAAAATGCAATGGTTACAACGTTATTGTTGTCTTTTATAAATTTTATATGGTTTTTGGCAGCCAAATGTGTACTATTAAGAAGAAAAAGTTCAATCTCGTTTAGTAAACCAAAAAATCTGTATAAAACATTGCCTTTACTCAGCCACCTCACATTATTATGGAGTAGTAAATCGTCAAACTGCGAATCAACTTCCTGGAGAAGTAACTTGAATTGTCGGTGCTAAAGTGAAGTTTTGGTTCGTATGAAGTTAACAATATTCATGACCGTTTTCATTATTTCTTCTAAACTCGAGTCTAGTTTACAACAGAGAACACTTTGATGAATAATGCAATGATATGATAAAACATCAGGGTTGCATTTAGGGTCATTGTTTAATCTTTGAAGACCTTGATGAGCGTTAATCGTTGCTGGAGCACCGTCAGTTGTAACTGAGATAATTTTTTTTAAATTCAGTTTTTCTGTTTTAAAATATGTTATTACAGTATAATACTGTATAAACCTAACCTTATATAAATCTTGGCCTTTTGTGGTCACCGACAACGGTAAAAGCGTCAACAACTCTTCGTAGAATCAGAATCGTGTTGTAAATCCTTGAATGTATCAATTATTGAATCATATGTGTCGAAAACTGTACAAAGAGCAGTTGAGTGTGATGTCTATCGGGTAATATCTACTCTTTTTAGTTATATATTTTTATTTGGGACGCCGAGTAAAGTCCTACTCGCTTATTACTACTGCTTATATAATCATAAAGTGTTTCCTATGTACCAAATAAGTCTCTATACTCCGGCCCACGAGAGATCAGTACCGTCACGCGCATGCAGAATGACCAGCAGCGACGGCGCGGAACCTGATTTACCCCACTATATGCCGCAATCGTCGCGTGCATGCGCGAAATCGGACACGTTTTGGTCGAATAGCGGTACTGATCTCTCGTGAGCCTAACCGGAGTATAGCTTGTGAACAGGAATTTACAGCATAGACTATACCCAAATTAAATTTGTGTGCCCAACACCAAACGTAAGTAGCTAATGGATTATTCTCTTTTACAATAGCTTGTAAGCCATTGTATGCACCTCTCATTGAAGCAGCACCATCATAAGATTGCCCAACTAGATAAGTTTTCCAATCTAAACACATATCTTTACATATATCATCAAGGACTGTAAATAAATGTTGACCAGTAGTCATTAATGTTTCTCTAACAGCTATCAACCGTTCACAGACCACACCGTTACTTTTATTTATATATCGAATAACCAGCGACAATTGGTCTTTTCTTGACACGTCAAATGTTGATCTAAAGATAAAGAAAAATAATTTTGCATCCAAAATTTCATTTTTTATTATATTACGAATGTTAGTTGCAATAGCTAATATCAATTGATTTTGTCGATTCCATGATACAAAATTTTGTGTATGTTTTCCCCTAATTTGAGCTTCAGTTAAATTACATGATAATGGAGGTGAATATTTTGCCAATAAGATAGCTAAATCTTTAAAATTTCCACGAACATCATCTTTCCAACCCTCTCCAGGTCTTTATGACCTCTAAAAGGTAAACAGTGTCTCCCCAAATACAACACTATGTCAATTAAATGTCTGATAACCTCCTTATTCTGTACTATTTTTTTCATTTCAATTTCTTTTAATGAAGGATTAAGTGGAAAAGCAGCTTCCTTATATGATGCTTTAATTGAAGTAAGTACACAATTTTTGGTTATTTCATGTCTCGTAATTTTAATAGGGCCATTTTTCCATTCTGCACACACAATGAAATTTTCTATTTCTTCCAAATAGCGCACAATTAAGACAATACAGTGAAAGGTAATACATCAAAGAACAGTTTAAAAACAGGTTAGATGACATAAAAAAAAAAAAATACTAAATAAAGAATAATATTTCCAAATTTATACAATTTAATAACGTGATAAGCTAATGGAGATGAAACAGAGATCAAAAACAGCATATGATAGAAAACAGCATGAAATTATCATTAATGTTGGTGATAAAGTTTTAGTAAAAGATAATAAACAAAAAGGAAAACTACAATCTAAATGGATGGGACCATATTCAGTTACAGCTATTCATGATAAATTTAGGGCCCGGATTTATATGCATTTGCATGTTTTTTCTGAATAGTCCAAAAAATAGCTAGGTAAGCTACAAGTTTGATTTGTAATCAATAGATCCGAAATAAAAAGTTTTATTTTGCATATTTTTGCATATTTTGTCCTTTTTTGACATGTACTGCATATTTCTGTATTTTACGATTTGTTTTTGCATATATACGGTTTTTAAATGCATAATATGTAATATTTTGGTTATTTTTATTAAAATAACGTATTTATAGTTATATTTATAATCCATGTAATTTGACGAAGTCGTTTTCTTATCTTATCTGAGACATATCGGGACAAGTAGTAATCTATTATTGAGTAGGTTTTAACTTTTAGTGAATCATACATTAGTCGTGTTTGTCGTGTTGATCCGAGTGCGTGTATTTTATTTTGACGAAAAAATGCCGAAAATTAGCGCAACTACGTCCAGTAAGCTAAATAAATTTGTTGCCGAATATAAAGGTATTTTTTCCACAGATGGCTTAGTTTTGTTCTGTTTAAAATGTAACGTCAAAGTGAATGGCGAAAAACGTTTCACAGTCATCCAACATTTATCAACTGGAAAACACAAAAGTGCAGTTCAACGTACGAATTTACTAGAAAAAAATCAAACATTAATTTCAAATGCAACTTCAAAATCTCCCTTTTTTCAAGAAATGTGCTATGCAATGGTTTCAGCAGATATACCTTTTAATAAATTAAATAACAAGTGCTTCCGGGAATTCCTAGAAAAATACACTAAGCAAACTATTCCAAATGAGTCAACACTCAGAAAAAATTATTTATCTGATATATACGACCGAACTATCACCAACATCCGCAATTATATTTCTAATCAAAAAATATGGATAAGTATCGACGAAACTACAGACGTTGAAGGTCGTTATATAGCCAATGTGATAATCGGTACACTTAGTTCAGATAATCCCGGAAAAACCTTTTTGTTAACATCTGAAGTATTAGATAAAGCAAATCATCAAACGATTTGTAAGTTATTCGATAGTTCTTTATTTTTACTTTGGCCGGAAGGGTTACGGGTAACAAAATTTCAGTCCAAGCGACGTATCTCTTTTTAAATACGCTCCCGTCACATCTGTCGACGTAGAGAGGAGTTTTTCAAGGTACAAAAATGTATTGGCTGATAATCGACGAACTTTCACATTTGAAAACCTAAAAAAAAATTTCGTGGTACAATGCAATACGAATGCTTTTGGTATGTATTAATTTTCGTTTAGTCACATCATTTATTTAATAAAAATATTTTAATTTTAATTTTTCAGATTGAAATTACAAAATGTTGAAACTAAAAAAAATGAATCAAAAAAATATAGTATAATTTATTTGAACATAATAAAAAAATAATGAAATAAAATTTTTTTTTTAATCGATTTTTTTGCATATTTTTTATTTTATAGGGTATATTTCTATAAATTAAGAGCATAAATGCATATTTTATAGTGCATATTTCTTAGGTTTTTAGAGCATATAAATCCGGGCCCTAATGATAATGAAAACGTATCCATACAACGTGGACGCAAATAAGTAGTAATACACAAAAATCAATTAAAAATATTTAACTCATAATATAAATAACAATCGAATAACATATATCAAGAATCAACATTTTACTAAGATATAAAATTAAAATAATCTAAAATAAAACTTATATCAATTGTTTCAGAGCACTGGACAGTGCAACTGAACCCTTTATAAAAGCAGATTCATTATATAATGTTTTTCAGACAAATGAATCGTCTGGGATTTATTTCGACTTCATTTCCGATATGCACAGTTGCAGCTAATTGGGAAATCACAGTATACTTAAATATAACAATTTATTATACACATTACATACAAGTTAGAAGCTTACAAGAAGAAACATTATCGCTTTGTAATGAAGCTACTAAAAGTTTTGAAAATGATTGTAACTTTTTGTGTTTTATTGAAAAATTTCATACAAAGGATATGTGTTTAAATTTTAAATCAGAATCAGATAAAATTTTAAATAAATTTGAATCAGAAACTAATAGCCTTCTTCAAGTAATTGAAGGACAAAATCATTTAAGAAATAAAAGACAGTTATCTAAAAACATAGGAGATATGATTTATACATTGTTTGGAACAATTAATTTAAATTATATTGCCAAATGGTACTCAAACATAAAAAATATGATAAAAAACGGTAGGAAATTTCAAAGCATAGTAGAAAATAAAATGATGATTACTCCTGCTAGTACAAATGATGCGATAATACTTGATAAAAAAACAATAGAAGCAACAACAGAAGTTTCGAATAATATTAGGAAAATACGTCATTATATTACTTCGGATAAGGACAATTTTAAGAGGCCGTTCTGGTAGCGAAAAATCGACCGTAAAAACATGCTTTCGTACTTCCCATTTTCCTCAGCTCTCAGTAGTCGTAGAAACATGATTTATACACCAAAATAAACTTGAGAAGTTCCTCTAGATGATCTCGTTCCAGATTTTTGAATTTTTTTTTCAAACCGGAGATATTTGCATTTGAAATTTTCAAAATTTTTAACATTTTTAAAAAATCATATAAAATAGAAAAAAAATGATATCAAAAATCTGGAACGAGAAAATCTAGAGGAACTTCTCAAGTTTATTTTGGTGTATAAATCATGTTTCTACGACTACTGAGAGCTGAGGAAAATGGGAAGTACGAAAACATGTTTTTGGTTAAAAAATCATAAATTTACAGTCGTCATGTGCTGCTCTGCTAAGTATAGCGGCAGCGTTCGAGAACAGTGTTCATGCCACCACCCCGCGCGCGACTGCAGCCGTACCGCACCATAGGTTTAAACTGGTTTTCATATCGCAGTTTATAAATAAATATTGTCAATACGATAACGATTATGTTGGCGACCGAATAATATTTTAACCGATATCGAATTTTATATTTCGTGTATTATTATTCTGCACGCCGTATTAAAGATCTCACGTTATCATAAAATTATTATAATTTGTTTAATAAAAGTACGATTTGAATAATTATTTTTTTAATCTTGAAGAGAATTTGATGATTTAGTTAATTTTATTTACGCTGAACCAAATATGAAAAAAAAAATATGAAATTTAAATCGATATAACAAAAAAACACCTTAGGTACCTACAATCTGCACGGTTACATATGAATAAATAATAGCCTGTTGAATAAAGTGACAAATTTAATTAATGTACTTACGATATAACTCGATAACTTATAATAGTCTAAATAATAAGTGATATAAATCCCTAATTATATTAATTATTTACATAAATCAGTCAAATACTGTAATTATTTTTAATTATTAGGTACGTCTATTATAGATTATTTATTTATTAAATTTAATAATAACAAATAAACAAATTGAAGCCAATTAAAAATATGACAAAACTAGTTGGCACCAATATACATTTATTTTTTTTAAATTATTAATTAAATAATTGTATATTCATATTTACAACAATTACAACCTATATAATATACAATAAGTACATTTGATACGAGAATGAGAAGCACATAATAAATTGTCAAGTCGTATAAAATAAAAAAACTATAATATAAGAATAATATATATCACGATATGATAATAGTAGTAATTACTAATTATTATTATTATATAATGTTAAAAAATATACAAATATATAAATTAAAAGCTGTATATCATTGCACGTCAATACATCTAGAAACAGCTTTATTTATTTATTTCGTTTTTTTACTTTAATTTTTTTGTTTGTTTTGTTTTTATATTTTCCAAAATATGTTGAGGATCTAAAATGTCATCTACCAACAGTCTCTTTCCATACTGGGGATTGACTATTTCTGGAAGTAAGCATTCTGTATAAAAACTGAAAATAAAATTTGTTATATTTATATAATTACATCAAAATATTCAAAATCCAATTATCATAAATCTAAAAAATAAAGTTAATTTACACTTTTAACTTTTCAATCATTTTTTCGCGCCAGAAAGAATCATCGAAACCAATTATTTGTGTTTCTATCCAATTCGCCGAATAAACAACGAAATAGCAAAAATTTCGTTTTGAAATTTGCATTTGTCCTTGAACTTGATAGTAGTAACTATGATCCACTTTTAATTTCATTTTTCCGTTTTCACTGAGACGACAGAAGGATAACTAAAATTAAAATATATTATATAAGAACATTTTACATTTTTCAAATTTTGATTTTAAATATTTTAATAATAAAATAAACTTTTTATTATATACCTTTTTACTGTTTATAGCTTCTAAAAATGTCTTAGTGTCTTTTATTCCAAACGGACATTTAATTTCCACTATAAAATCATCACCGACAAGGCCATCTATAGATGTTTAAAAAAATTAAATTAGTATTATTGATTTAATTAATATCTTTAATTGAGAACTATAATATATTTTACCTGGAGAAGCTGCTAAATAAGGAAAATGTTCATCAATAATAAGTCCACATTGATTTACTTTACATTGTAATTGTTTTTCCAATGCGACGATAGCTTGTGGTTCAGTGGCTTTACCATAATCTGTAGCTTTCGAAGAAAACTTCCTATAAATTATATCATAGACTGTATTCTTGCACGACGTAGTTGGTCGAAGTTTACAAACGCGACCAAAATTTGACGCCGTGAGTCGACTTCGACGTTCAACATGCCAAATTTGTGAATTGGCCTGATCTCTTGTTTTTTCTTCAATGGCTAACCGTTCATGTTTGTCCAATCGTAAGGCATTAATGAAATTTTCTTTCGTTTTTTCTAGTTCTTCTTTTGAAATATTATCTTCCGGTAATGGTTCAGCTAAACCATAATGTTGATCCGGGCCATTATTATACCTTTTTTCCGAATTTCCAGGAAAAAGAAGTTTTTTAGATTTTGGCTGACATCTTTTCTTTTCACTCGATGCAAGAAATTTTTTCCCTATTTCCCCTAAAAAAAAAACATAAATGTGTAAATGATTTAAAAATATTAAAATGATTTAAAAATAATGACTTGACATTTTTAAATACATATTTACGTTTTAAAAAATGTACGTTTTATAGGTGCCTATATCATTTTTCTTTAAATATTAATATATGTCATATTATTATTTACCTGGACTTATTTCATCGACCATATTTTTATGCATTAACCGGAGAAACTTTCCACCTGAGTTGCATGATATAACCGCAGCTTCAACTCGAGCATTATATGAATTTCTTTGGGAATAATTTATTCGTTTACCCGCTAAATATTTATTAATTACACTATTGAATTGTTCACATACGTTATTGTCAACATTCATCAGTAAACTATCAACATTTACTACTAAACGAGATATTAATTGGGATATATCGCTCACAAGCCCTGATCTTTCGGCATCTTCGATCATATTTTTTTCATTTCCTTGCGTACCCTTACAAAAGTATGATTCACATCGATCATGGGCTCCCAAAATGTGTCGAAAACTGTTATTTATATCTTGTCGTAATCCTTAAATAATATAATAATATTATAATACTATAATTGTGTTAATTTATAATGTTATCAAAAAAAAATAATTATAATAATTAACTTGCCTACTGATTTTTGGTAATCTGTTTGGCCTTGTAAACTATTACGATACTCAATTGCCTTAGTTATTGAAAATCTAAAGCGTAATATATTTGATTTTAAATGTTTTCTTAACGAAATCGGATACTTGGTATTTAATGTCATAGCTACTAATTTTGTCCCATAATTTCGCAATAAATGGTTGCGACATTCTATTTTTATGACGGGTAGTCTAGGTCCATAAGGCATTATTTCAGCTAATCTTTTTGTAACGCTTGAGTCTCCGTCTCCTATGCATTTTTTCATTATATTTATAAGGAATTAACTAAAATTATATAGTTGAAAAAATATGCACGATTGTAAAACGTGGAGTAGCTTACCTATTAGTTTATTGTATTTTAGACCATGCATTTCTAAACTCTGTTTAAACCCATCAGCAACACCATCAGCTTCCATACTTGTAGCACCCCTTTTCCAATTTAAAAAACACGTATGTTCAGGTGGATTTAATTTTTTATTTTTCGCCCTCTGGCAAATCACACAAAACCGATTTCTAATGCCCACAAATAAAATTTTTTTCGATCTATAACCAATTATTGTTGCCTGAAATTATGCAATGTAATATTAAAATTTATAAAATTGGTATATGTACATTTTTTACCACTCCAGATAATGCATCATATTTAGTCTTATAACTGCGTTTAGACCATTGTCCATCTGCGACAACCGTACACATAGGAATTCCATCAGTATCTACTGATCCCGCTTCTATTGCTAAACGACGTTCTTCATCACCGGCGATTTTCATTTGTGCTTCTGCGACATCATGAATTCTTTTGTTGATAAATCTTTGAACTAATACAAAAGTACATGACGCCATACATGGAATATCCATTGTCGCGCACAATTCTGATAATTGCGTATATCCAATTCCAGCTGATATCGACCCAGCAACGGCGGCTTCGTTAATTGGTAAATAACTTTCCGGTTTCGATTTTTCCGAGTCAATAAACATAATAATATGACAAATATCACATTTAAATTTAAAAGTTGATCTTAATCCATGTTTTTTTTCGGAAATAAACGTCATGTTTAAAAATGAACAACCAAATGGTCCTTTGTGATCACTATTTTTAATTTGATAAAAAACGTAATTCATATCTACTATTCGTCTACCGGAGTTTTCATATCCAACATATTGATTACTAGATATAGATTGTTCACACACCAAATCATGTTTGTGAAAGGTTTCTTCAGTAACCAAATCATTAATTTCAATGTCTTCCGGTTTAGTTATTTCACTAGAAAAAATTTGAAAAAGCTATATAAAACTAATAGATTGTGTTTCATAAAAATCACAGGCTCAATTTCAATTTGTATTATTATTATTTTGGGAGGGGGTGCAGCAGCTTTTGATTAATTTTAGGATAATAGTGTGACATATGAAAATAATAGTTAGGTATTAACTATAAATTTATCAAAAATCAAATACAATATACAAATTAAACTTCATTGAAAAAATAAACAAATAAATATTTGGCATGTTATTGTGCAGTCAATATACTTAAACACTATAAACTCAATATTTATCAATATAAATTGAAATTGAATTGCTTTTTACAAAATAATAATAATTATAAAATTATAAAAAAATACTTAGGTAGGCACAATTTTATAAGCATTTAAACTTAAGGTCCACCCTAGTCCCCTAAACTGCGCCTATGCATATAATCTATTTAAATAATACATAATATATAATTATAGATTTAAAGCTTACCTGTTTGTTTCCCTTGATGAACATGGTGGTTGATTATCAGCACCTAAGAAAAAGGGTTCCACAACAGGTTCTATTACCTCAGAATCGTTCCTTGAATTAAAATAAAAATGAATTATATAAAATTATATACTTATTTAATTATTAAAAAAAAATATTTATGTTTAATTTAAATACTTGTTTTGGTTACGAATTCCAAAAAGGTCCCTCATTCGAGAACTCAGGTTTTTTTTTAACGATAACTTCTTTGATTGATATCGTTTTTTATTTTTTGATGGATCCATTTTATATTAAAAATACGATGAGTACGTAATAAAATAAAAGTAAAGTGAGAAAATTTAAAGTATAACAAAATGATAATATTATAACAGTGATCTGTGTTTACTCACTCTTGCGCGCGTATGCCTAAGACTAACTAAAATAATTATAATCGTTTAAAAACTGTGGGGTTAAAATTGATGGCACTCATTATTATTATTATTATAATTATCACAAATATTTAATTGAAATTTTAAACTTTTTACCAATATAATTGTCTTATACATGACATTATGTTTATCATAATCTAAGTATAATAAATTAAATGTGATATTTGCATACGTTTATAATTATTTATCAATAATTAAAGGACATAAAAATTATAATTTAAATATCATCTATTTAATTAAATTAATCGTATCGTATTTTATTGTAACAAATTACGGAATTGTGCTGTATTTTCAGTATAAACCTATATCAAATGGTACTCGTTATAGTCAACTCGTAGATAGAAAAAACAATTTCCAGATTAGACCACTTAAAAACTGTGGGGTTACAATTGGCACTCATTATTATTATTATTATAATTATCACAAATATGTAATTGAAATTTTAAACTTTTTACCAATATAATTGTCTTATACATGACATTATGTTTACCATAATCTTACTCTAAGTATAATAAATTAAATGTGCTATTTGCATACGTTTATAATTATTTATCAATAATTAAAGGACATAAAAATTATAATTTAAATATAATCTATTTAATTAAATTAGCTAATCTAAAATAAGAGCATGTAAAGTTACAATTAAACAGCTAAAAAAAAGGTTATAAATTTGTTGTCCACTGTGGAAATCATTTAGTCTACAAGACAATAGTTACAAATCAAACATCAAATCACTTTTCACGTTCTGGACCAGCGTTACGACATTTTCAACTTTTCAAGTAAGCGTAAATACTTATTATTGTATTATTTATATTTTACGAATAGGCACCAGAAATTTATGCATTTTTATATTCTTACTAAATAGTCAAAAAAAAAAACTAAAGCAATAAAAATTTGTATTACATCTCAACAAATCTAAATAGGTACTACAAAATTTCATTTTAACTTTTTTGTATATTTCCAGTTTTTTTTTTAATTTTCAGCTTATTAATTTTTATTACTAAATTTCAATAACAAAACAATAAATTAATATACTTTACAAATAATAGATTTTATGTATTTTAAATACACACTAATTTCGTCGATTGACGTGTATATTTGAAATAAATTTACAAATATATACATTTATATTATTTTATACATTTTTACTACAACTATAATAATTTTAGTTTTATTTTTAAATATATTAGGTGAAAAATATATATTATTAATAACTAAATGTTTATATTAAATTTGTAATAAACACGAATTCAAAGTAAAATTGTATTATTTAATAAGTATTTATTATTATTTTTTAATTCTATTCGATATTTACATTTGATAAAGACATATTTTAGCAATTTTAAGTGTGTATAAATGCATGCTTTTTTGATTAATTTTTAATACATCCATTTCTGAGTCATACTTATGGATAATATTTATTTTCTTTAGTTAATTTATTTACTTTTAAATTTTATAGGTTAAACAATCAACAATCAACATGTATATCAAAAATATAATACTTGTTATCATTACCATTATACATTTTAATGAATCCGAATTCATTGCGTACGATTGTGATGGGCCTGCTCAAAATGTTACGTCGTTTAACAGTTTAGAAGTGGATAACTGCGATTTTCCAATACCATCAAAAACACAACAGGTACCAAGAATACAATTGCTACAAAGGATTGAAACCTACCCTGTTCATTTTAAATCGTGTTTCATATCAGTTGATTATTTAATAACTAGATGCTCGATATTTGAAGACGCGCAAGCCGTAGAGGGAGGGTATTTTTCTGAAATAGTAGAATTAGGAAATGCTCGATGTTGGGAAATTCATCAAAAACGATCCTTTACTTTTCCCCTGGGAGGTTTAGTAACGGATTTGCAAATGAATGAAACAACATTAATATCGCACACAGTAGCGGGATCTCTGGACAGATTTGGAAATTGTAAAGGCACCAATTATAAATCAAATAGGGGAGAATGGGAAAACGTTATAGTACAGGCCAAATTTAAAATATATTTATCAGAAGGTACGGCGATAGCAAACAGTAAAGACAACACCCTTATTCTTCCGTCGGGTACAAAAATGAAATTATCTGATAATTATGGTGTTGATACGTTTAAAGGCGAAACTGTATGGACAAACAATCATTATAATTGTGAAGAACAAGATTTTGTTGTTCTATTTGACGGTCCAGCATCGTTAATTACCTCGATCACTAACGACAACTCGACTTTATATACGTATATCGTAGAGACAGACAAAATAGTGTTTGCTCTCAAAAAAATTAAAAAAACATTCGCTTGTGAAATCCCTGTAATTCAAACAGAACATACACAATTACTCATTCTTACGGATACCATGTTTTTAAATAATTTTCATATAAAATCAATTTCTCCGCAAAACACTGATTTAATAGCGTATGTAAATACAAAATTTGTATACGTTGAAAATTTTTTTAAATCAACAATAACAGCATTATATAATGATTTATTACAAAAACAATGTGTGCTTGAACGGCAATTATTACAGCAAAGACTTACCTTAGCCTCAAACAATCTTCCCGAGTTTGCATATATTATGGGTGGAGGGCCTGGATTCACTGCCGTCAAGCACGCCGAAATAATTTATTTAATAAAATGTAAAAAAGTTAGTGTCGAGGTAACTAAAAAAGACACGTCGTGTTACAATGAATTAACAGTTTTGTATAATAACAAAACTTATTACATGGCTCCAAAAACGCATACTTTACAAAAATATGGAACGCAAATTAATTGCAATTCATTATTCCCACCTGCGTTTAATTTAGATGGAAATTGGTATGGATTTTTTCCAAATATTCAAGAAATAAAAACGCCACAGAAATTAAAACCAAATACGGCATGGACGTGGACATACAAAAGCTTAGATTTTCTCATGAATTCCGGTATTTATACAAAAGATACAATGAAAGCTTTCCAACAACATATAATATATCCCCAAGAAGTGGACGCTGTCAAAAATAATATAATTAGACAATCTATGGGTTACGAAACAGTAAGCCAAGGCCTTCAATTTAAATATTTGATAGACGAAAATTCACTAGGAAAAATGGTTGAAGACAAATTATTTAAATTATGGGGTTGGTTTACTACAATTGGGACTTTTGTATCGGGGTTAATGGGGATATTGTTTGTCGTAAAAGTTACATTAACACTCGTCGATACGGGTATTAATATTACTTTTTTGTATAAAACTTTTGGGTGGAGTACGAAGCTTTTAGGTTGTTTTTTTTCTAGCATTACTCATCATTTAATACTTAGGTATAATAAAAATAACTATTCAAAAAATAAAGAGTTTGATGAAGACTCGTTAGAAATAAAAACCTTTCAATGTCAAAAAAATAAAATAAATATTTATCCAAATTTACAGCACGAAATGGTATAAAGTAAAAAAATGAAAAAATAATTATTTAAAATTTAAGTGATAAAAATCAGTATCAAATGTATTGATTAATAATTAATTTGTTTAATTTGTTTGTACATTTAATATTTTATTTGTATTGTAATTATATTTGTAACGTATGTTTATATTTTTTGTATTGATGACGGCAATAAGCTATTATATTATCATTGAATTGTTATACATTATATTTTGTTTTATTATTTTACATTTAATTATGACCTTTTTACATAATATATAATATGTATATGTACATTATAACTATAATGACATTTCATTAAAAAAATATATATTATAATATTATACGTAAGTTATCCATTATCTGTGAATACTAATATTAATTTAAATTATCAATTATAAAAATTATCTTTAATCTAAATGTTGTATTTAAATCAATTATATTATTAAAAATGTATACTATTATCGCAAGTTAAAAACCTAACAAATTGTATTGTCATTTATTAATTAACATACATTTATATGTATTTATATATATAATATATATTTATTATTTTATATGTCATATCTAAAGTAATAATGCAATAAATATAAATTAGAACTATGTTGTAAAAGAGATTGTTTAGTTAATTTATTTCGTTCCAGATTTTTGACATCTTTTTTTTCTATTTTATGTGATTTTTTAAAAATTTCAAATGCAAATATCTCCGGTTTGAAAAAAGAATTCAAAAATCTGGAACGAGATCATCTAGAGGAACTTCTCAAGTTTATTTTGGTGTATAAATCATGTTTCTACGACTATTGAGAGCTGAGGAAAATGGGAAATACGAAAGCATGTTTTTTACGGTCGATTTTTCGCTACCAGAACGGCCTCGTTTGTGAACGCGCGCCCGTATCATATTTAAATTACGTAAGTGACCGTATTGATACGAAACGTTCTAGACGGCGGTCCGTGAAATAATAATGTGCCGCTCCCGAGACTATTGCGCGTAGCCCCTCTTTGGTAAAAGTGGGCGTGGTTACGGGTGACCGCCGCCGCGGCGATATGAAATTCAACGCCATCTCTTGAGCGTTGTATACGTTTCACTTTTACCAGAACGGCCTCTTAACGATAAAAATATTGAGATAATTATAGTAAATCAAATTCTAAATTTAGAAACAATTTATAACCAATATTCTTTAGAATTGGCGAGGGTAAACCAAATCTTGCATTTTGTTATACAGGGAAAACTTCCCCCATTAGTTATATCCTCAGCTCAGTTATTAGAAGAAATTAAAATAATTAAATTAAATCTTCCGTCTAACCTCGACATCCCGGTAAAACTAGACCTATCGGATATGTCAGAAATTTTTAAAATTATGCAAACAAATATTGTTTGAAGTAATGATGTAATTATGTTTAATAACACTATTCCAATAGTTTCTAGTAGTTTATATAGTTTATATAATATTATCCCTAACCCAGTGTTAGTAGAAAACAACTTTTTTATGTTAATTAAACCTAGGATTAAGTATATAGCTTTAACGATTGACCAAGAATATTATGTGAACTTAGATCAAAATGAATTTAACATGTGCTACGACACAAAACATTATAAAATATGTAAAAATCTTTTATACAAAAAAAGAGTAATGACATCTGCAGGGGCGGACTGGGAGTATATCAGCCCAGGTGGAGATGAAATATACCGGCCCAAAAGTATAATTATAATAATAATAATAATAATATCTTTATTATCGTAGGTGTAAAAATGGTGATGCTGTCGCGCTTCCCCCTCCTACTAAAAAAACATGTTAGTTTTCTAATTTGAATATTGTAGCCAGTGGCGTATTTTGGGGGGGTGTCCACGGTGTCTGGACACCCCCCAAACCAAAAAAAAAAAAAAATTCAATCTTTAATTTTGATAAATTTTAAAGGGAATTTGACAAATAAAAATATGTGATTCGTTATGAACTATTTTAATATTATATAAAGTCCTAAACTAATTCGGAAAAAAATAAATTTAGTTTTAAATAATGTACTTATTATCCTATTATAGTTTTAATTATTTATAAAACTGTTATTTTTATAGCACCACTGATATCGAATGTAACAAACAAAATATATAGTAATAATTATTAAATTATTGTGATCGATGATGATTACTATATAGGTACTAATGTATATTAATATGTTTAAATGATATTATGTTATTTTTATACATGCAATTTATATTTTTATCTTGCGGCTCCGTGGCCCGTGCCTTCAAGCGTCTGTGTTACTTGTTTTTTGTGTATATTTAGATATAAATATATTACAATGATGTTTTTTTTTAATATATATTAATACGTTGGATTTTAAATGTCCATGTACATTTATTTTAAAACATATTATTATTTATCAATTGAATTTGAATCATTTTTCATTTAATCGTCGTCGAAGAAACAATGCAGATAAAATATACAGTGAAATAGTAATATTATCATATTATTGTCATTGGTGAGTATATTATTTGTAATATTTATTTTTCACAAGTGCACATAATTCGTAAATTAATATTCATTAAAATTAAAACATTATAATTAAGTATTTTTCAAACTAATAATAGGCATATTATATGATGTTCTTTATCTAAATTATATAGAATCGTGATATTTTTAAGTCATTTTTTCTCGTTGCTTTATTATTATTTAAGTATTAAGACTAGGATCACATATTCACATGAGCGTTAGACTTAGAATAACCATCCATCATGCATTTTTAATTATAAAACTATTATGACCTAGAAAATACAATTTTTGTATTATAATTATTTCAGATATAAAGTAAAGAGAATAGAGATTGAATTAAATATTAATTGAAATGTCACAAAAAAATCAAAATTCTATAACTTCTTTCTTTAAGATACAGTCCAAACGAGAACTATCACCGTCTACTGTATCAAGTGAGTTTAAAAAGTCGTCTAAAATAATGGATTCCAATGAACAATCATTAACTGTTCCAAATATTAACCCATTAAGTTATGATTCCCAATTAACCATTGATACTGATTATAATTGTCGTGATATTGGATTCTATATTAATCGAACATTAACCGAAAAAGAAATAGCTATTGTATTGACACAAATTTGGGTTCCACAAATAGATTACAAATTTCCATCAAAATCATACATTGTACAAAATAAAACATTTAAAATTTCAATATTCCTGGCTTTTAAAATTTCCTTGGCTGGTATATTCAGCTAAAGAAAACGGAGCTTACTGTAAAATATGTGTAAGTTTCTCTAAGTCTGATGGACATAATTCTCAGGGATTAGGTGCTCTAGTAAAAAATAAATATAATAACTGGAGAAAGGCAATAGAAGATTTCAAAGAACACTCAAATCGGGAATATCATAAAACTTGTGTATGTAGCGCTGATCATTTTCTTGAAGTTCAAAAAAATCCTTCTCAATCTATAATTTCTAAATTAGAAAAAGGCAGAGTACATCAAATTGAAAAGAATCGAAAGAATATAATTCCAATAATTCAAACAATTATATTATGTGGTAAACAAAATATTTCCCTTAGAGGTCATAGAGATTCAGGGAAAATAACTATTGAAGAAGCTGACAATGTCCATCTTGACAAAAATGAAGGTAACTTCCGAGAAATACTTCGATATAGAGCACAAGGAGATCCAGACTTAAAATCATTTTTAGAATCTTCTGGTAATATTAAGTATATAAGTCCTATAATTCAAAATGAAATAATAGAATCTTGCAATCATATTATTTTAAAAAAAATTGTCACAAGAGTAAATTCTCAAAAATGTTTCACTATTCTTGCCGATGAAACAGCAGATATCTCTGGCATAGAACAGATTTCTTTATGTGTAAGATATTTAAATATTGAAACTAAGGTACTCCATGAAGATTTTCTTCAATTTGTCCCTACAACAGACATGACCGGTATAGGTTTAGCAAACATAATATTAAATAGTTTACATGCATTTGGAATTGATTTGAAATATATGAGGGGACAAGGATACGATGGTGCCTCTACAATGTCTGGTGCATTCAATGGAGTTCAAGCGGTAATTCGCAAAAGTTATCCACTTGCCTTGTACATTCATTGCGCAGCACATGTATTAAATCTTTCTGTATCTAATTCCTGCTCAGTACAAGGAATAAGGAATTGTTTAGGGACAATTTCAAAAACTAGAGATTTTTTTATTTATCCGAAGCGTAAAGATGTTTTAAATAATGCAATTGAAGAATTTAAAGAGTATAATATTACAAAAAAATCTTTAAAACGACTATGCTCTACTCGGTGGATAGAACGGTATCATGCTGTAAATGATTTTCTAGAACTTTTTGAGTGTATTATTAAATCATTGGACTTAATTTCTAACTGGGCGGATTCAGACACATCTACACAAGCGAGTAATTTGCGTTCTTCCATATTACAAGGTGAATTTATTATCTGTTTACATATTGTAGCTAAAGGATTTGGTCTTGGACTGCCATTATCAAAACAATTACAACGGATAAATATAGATTTAGTAGAAGCTATGAGCCTTGCCGAAGATACCTTAAAAGAATTTCAGACATTACGAACAAATGTAGATATTGAATTTCATGCTATTTTTGAAGATTCAAAAGGTTTAGCAAATACATTTAATGTAGATATATCTATGCCAAGAATAACAGGCAGACAAAAAAATAGAGTTAATATTGTCACTGAATCACCAGAAACCTATTTTCGAATAAGCGTATTTATACCTTATTTAGATACATTCATCGAACAACTAAAATCAAGATTCATCGACCACAAAAATACAATTTTAGATTTTAAATCGCTAATATCTGTTGAACAAAATGAAACGACATTTTTGAAGTTGGCAAAAACTTACACGACTGATTTAAGTGAATGTCAAGATTCTATTTTATTATCAGAATATAAACTATGGCAAAGACGTTTAAAAAATGTTGAGACTTGTAATTTACCAAAAAACGCAATGGAAGCAATAATACTATGCAATCAAGAAATATATCCAAATGTTTTTAAATTGCTACAAATCTTTGCAACATTACCAGTTTCTTCATCATCGAATGAGAGAACCTTTTCAAATTTAAAAAGAATAAAGACTTACTTACGAAACACGATATCTCAAGTAAATATAATTTATGAATAGTTTATTTTATTTATTTAAAACTAATATATTTTAAATTTTATTATAGAAGAGATTAAATGGTTTGGCCATGTTATCGATTCACAGAAATGAACAAATTACTACTGATGATGTTATGAAGGAATTGAGCTTAAAAAAAAGGCGTCTTGAATTTATTATTTAAATATTAATTTATATAATAATTTTAAGTGTATTTATTATTTTCTATTTTAAAAATTATTTTTATTAACTTACTATTTACTACTTTTAATTAAATAAATAAAAAATGTTTCATTACAATATTTGATGAGTATATTATGAACTTAGTAGTATTAGACGTAAAACAGAGAAATATTGCCACCAATTAACAAATAAGTATATACCTATTACCTATATTAACTGGACACCCCCCTAAAAAGCATACAAAATACGCCACTGATTGTAGCCACACCTAAATAGCAGTATTAGTAATACTTTTATCTCTATTGATTATTAACCATGTTTATTCCTACGCTATTGTTTGTAATATAAAATAAATGATAATTCCTTATATAGGTAAATAGTAAAATAATTTAATTATTACTTTAATACGAGGAAAATAAATCAATGTAGGTAGGTGAAAAAAAGTTAACAATTTTTTATTAAGGAACAACATAATATAATATAAGTTTAGGATAACATTTTATACATTAAACTTGAGCTATTTTTAAGATATTCTTCAACTTCAGATATGTCAATGTCTTCTAATAGTTGTCTCTCTACTGACATAATAATTAGGGCTTCTAAGTTTTCTTGACATAAACTAGAACGAAGACGGGATTTTATAATCTTAAGTTTGCTAAATGTTCTCTCGCAGTTAACTTCAGTTACAGACAAAGTTAAAAAATATTTATATGCCGTACATAAATTACTGTATGCAGAAACATGCATGTTTAAAGAATATAGTATTTTATATACACAAATTAAACAGCTCTGCTTACTGTGGATTTCATCAAATTCGGATAATTTGCATTTATAAAATACAAATAATTTATAATACAAATTATTACCTGAAATCGATGAACAAATTAAATATGAATTAATTCAATTTTACAAGCAAAACAAACTAAATTCATTTAAATTTTACTCATAAAAAACATCAGAGATTATATTTTCTCCATCACTAACTTCCCCTGATGATTCATCACTAGACTTCTCACTGTTGGTAATATTTTTTGTGCTTTGTTTGTATATATATTTAGTTCTTTCCACAACTGATGTTGTTAAATTAGGATAAATTATAGAAAAATTTTGTAACTCCATTTATAAATCTTCATTTTTAATATTAATTAGGTCAGCTATATGTGTTAAAGCATTATCTGGCATATTTTCACCAAGGTTAAAATTCTTTGGAATTAAATACTGAATATCTGCAATTAAATTGCTATTGTTTGAAAACCTTTGATTTAGGCTGCTTAATATTTGATCAATTATTACTCTAAATTTTTCTTTTGGGTTAGTTGGAACTTGGTCTTCACATATTTCATCATATAATTTTTTTTTCTACATACTTTAGAGGTTGGCAGTTGGTCTTCAACAATGATGTCTTCAGGAAGGTGTAAATTGGAAAATTGTTTGTTAATTTTCTTTGAAAATAAGTAAGCTTCGTTATAAACACTTTCAAAATCTATTTTTGAGATTTCTAACTTAACAGACTCGATCATATTCCATGCAGTTAATAAATCTAAACCTTTTGTTTGGAGATATCTTGAAGTTGGACCAACAATTTTAAAAATACGGATATTAATAGCTTAATATACTCATTAACAACAACAATACCAACCATAGATAATACATAATGGATAGGCCATATTGGTTATCAGACGTTCTTCTATCTTCTGTCTCACTCAGCAAAATAGTTTACACTCCATGATATTTCAAAAATATCCTTCCATGAAAATTAATTGAAATTTGAATTTTTTATAACAGAAGTGAATATGTCGTAAGCATATAGTCATAACACTCAAAACAGGCATTTTATTAAATGCCTTGGCATAATATAGTCAAAGAATTTAATTTTTAAGCAATTTCACTATCCGCCTAGAAACTTAGCCGAATGCCTAGTAATTTAATAAAATGACTAGGCATTTAACTAAATTCCTATTTAAAGTCAGGCAAATAATACAAATGAAACATTTTGTATTATCTTAAACATTTAACTATATTTTCTATTAATTATTTATTGCTATTTTAAATAAAAAAAACTATGTATTATTTACTAATATGTAAAACTCATAGTTATATGAAATATATTTAAATTCGTGCACATTGATACTATTGTTTTAAAAATTAAATCATAAATATATATAGGTAATTACTAATTAATTAGGTATGATAGATGAAGACGATAGTACGAATATATTATATACCCTATAGTCTTATATGGTACTAGTACCGAGTATAGTGAGTGCTATATATATTATTAATTATTATTAAATAAAAATAAGAGTTTCATTGGTTTTACCTTGGAAAATTAACATAAGTACCTACTTATATGCCTACGACAAATACATCACTAAATAGTATAACACTACGTAGTATAAACATTAATATTTACATAAATATTGAAGAATCGTGATATTTATTAATTTCTAAAATGAATAATTTTAGTAAGCTTTTGACGAATTTTGCATGAATCGTTTAACTTTCTTATTTCATGAAAAATTCTTATGTTAAAATATTTGAGACCAATTGTTTTTATAAGAAAATCTCGGTGGGTTTCAAAATTGAGTAAATCTAAATGTAGATTATGATTTACACATTCCATTTGATTAAATATTGATACATCAATATTAGTTTTTAATTTTAGAACTAATATTTCTCGATCTCTTTTGGAGAATGCTACACTTTTGGAATATTTCCGGAAAACTTGTTCTGCAGTCTGACATACCTTCACAACATTTTTACTTGGTTTCTTAAGTCGGCCTCGGTCTTTGATTGTTTCTAGGTTACTAATTTGATGTGGTCCATAGATTTCTTTTATACAATATTCACACTTTAATTTAGTTTCCAATTTTTTAGCAATAAATCCAGCTATATATGAAGTAATATCTTCGATGAATGGACTTAAATTTGAGATACTGCTAAATAGTTGTTCATCCGATATTGAGATTAATAAATTATTTTCCTCAATACTATTTGGAAGGTGAGTCTGCGGAGTTGTAATTGATGTAGAGTCTAAAATTGAGCAGTTTCCATATGGTGAAGCTATAATTTCATTGTGTATTAACAACCTAATATACGAAGCCTGGAACTGCCTGCATGTGGGATTGTCGTTATATCCACCACGGCTTCTAAGAGCACTAAAAAATGTCTCTAAGTGATCTTGACTTAATTTGTACGTTATTAAATATGACAAATCACCTTTTTCTATTAAAACGTTATACAAGTCTAATGCATTTTTTAAACCCAAAATAAGACCTATGGATCCAGTCTTTCTTTTTGAATTGATTACTAGTGTACCATCTTCAAATTTTAATTGAGCAACATAAATTTTAAATTTTTCATAAAATGCTTCATATCTTTTGACATTACCTTCAGTAATTGCTCCATTAAAAGGTGTATTTGATAATTTTTTACGAGCGTTAAGGATATCAAATGCATTGTTAAACATCAAACAAAACTCAGCAGTTGCATTGCATCCATCAAATGACGAGTCCTTTGTTTTGGTAAAAAGCAGAGCATCTGAAACACAAGTACTTAGTACTTGAGCAGCTAAACGTACATTCATTTTATGATTTCCATAGTAAATATGTTTAGAAGTTAATTTTGTACCAGCCCTTAGACCTTCTTCTTTTTCTTTTTCATATAATTTTGATATATACTCCCATTTGATCATTTCGTTTTTACCATTTATAATATTTTTTTTGTCGCCCAAAGTATTTCGAATGAGTTTAATCATATGCGCTGGATCATAGAAAGCAAATATTTTTTCTTTTGTGATAGGGTTCAAAAAAAAAAGGTTTTGAATTTGCTAGTTCAAAACAAGCTCCTAATGAAGTGCACATAGATGTATTTACATATGTTCCATCAAATGTAACTGAATTTATATTGGCTCCAGTTTCCGAAATCAGTTCTATGGCCTTCGTTAAAAGATTTCCTCGTTCTGCTCCTGTCATTCCATCAATCAAGAAGTATGCTATGGGTAATTTCCAGTAGCCATTCAGGCCAACCACTAGAAAAACAAGTGCATTTCTAGCAAGTGGAAGATTATCTCCATCATCTGTATGTTTTCCAGTACCCAAATCAATGTATCCAAAAACGTTATTTTGGGTGTCTACTTCTACATGCTTCTTGATGCACATCTCATCTACAGTAATGTTGCAATAAACAGGACCAGCATCGCATTTATATTTTAACACAACAAATTCTTCATATGTAAATCCTGGTTTACCATTGACAACTGTATACCATTTACGCAACGTTCGAGGATGAGGTAACATGTTTTTAAATGTTTTACGTACGTATGTGTACGCTCGTGGAGAATAGTATTGAAGGGTTACTGCAAATTTTCTCAGCTCTGGACAAAACTTTCTTTTCTTGCCATTTAAAATATCTTTAACAATATTTTCTAATACATCTGACCCTAACGCCTAAAATATATAATAGAATATAAATATTATAACAGTTATTACCAATATTTATTTAAATATTATCTAATTTGTTAGTAATTCAGATAATATTTAAATAAAATGTAATAATAAATGTTGTAATATTAATAAACAATTATAGTAATAACTAATAGGTATTAGAATTAACTATTGATAAAATAAAAAGATTTGTTTGTTTTAATTATAAAAGTAAAAAATTTTTTAAAGCTTGCCTGTGCGATCACATTTACATCAGACAAGTGTAGACATGAACAATGGCAGATTGTTAAAGCCATAGATAATACATATGTATTAACATATAATAAACATATAATATATATTCAGTACAGGATTTATAGAGAGGCGATCCGGGCCCATGCCCCGGGTTACATAATTTGTAGATCCGGTACTGTATATATTTACAAAGATATTAAATAATATATATAATCCAACATCAAGTTATAATTATATGAGTAAGGACATTTTAAAAGTAGTGAACCCTTGATGTTCGGTTCGGTTCGAAATTCGAACTCAGCATGAAAAAAATTCGAACCGAACTATCAAACATCTTTTACTGTTCAAAAATCGAACTTGAAAATATTTTTCAAACCACACTTACTGGCCACGATAGTTCAAAGACCAAATATTTGTATAATTCTTCAAGTTATTAAAAAAAAATAAAAATTGATAATCATTATTTATAGATAATTAGACTATTATAGCGATAGAAAGTTATAAGCTGTGACAGGCACTTTACGTACCATTTACAATAATAATGATAAAAAGTATTAAGTTCGAGTTAGAGTTCAACTTAAAATGATTCTAGGTTCGGTTCGGTAAAAAATATGAAGGTTCGGTTCGGTTCGGGTTCGAAAAAATAATTTAAAGTTCGGTTCGATTTAAAAAAACAGGGTTCGACCCATCACTATTTAAAAGGTAAACCGATTTTTAATTACCTTTATAGTATTCGCTGTTGACTCATTTAACAGAGATTTATTCTCCAATTGACCAATAACATCATTAAGAGATTCAACTTTTTTTAATAAACGTTTATTTTTTTGATTTAATAATTTATTTGAATAACTCAATCTTTTGACCGTGTTTTTAACTACAGCGAAATTGCGTTTAGCTTTTCGTGGTGTAGAAAAATGTTCGTGAGTCATATCACCGATTATCGAAGAAGACCAACATTTTCTTATTTTTGGAGTAGCCATTTCATCTTCTGAGATTGGATCACTAAAATATTAAGCAAATAAGTCAATAATTCAATTCATATAATATATTTACTATACATACCGTTTGTGCTTATCAAAATCTGCTACATCAGAAGTTGATTCGTTTTGTAGAGAAGTTGTACAAACGATGGAATTGTCAATATCATCATCATCAGTTTGACTACTAAAACATTAAACGTTCAAGATAGTACAATATTTAAAATAATAAGTTAATTGAAAATACATACCAATCAAGTACGTCAACACCCAAATCTGTAATAGTCACCGTTTCAACAGACGAAGATGTACACGGATAGCTATTAGGTGATGCAGACTGTGTATTCATACTACAATATTCACTGAAATAATTATCAAGTATTATTATAAACAATCAAGGCAAATTTAGTCACACCCAAAAAATCATTACATTTCAACATCATTTGTAGTTGACGCAGCTAATGTTGGTAGAGCATTTGACATTAAAATTTTACGACTAGTACTCATAAGATAGTCAGAGGTTTTAAAATGCAATGAACATATTTTACTATTCTTTTTCAATAGTTTGACCTGCAGTCCAAGAGAATTTGACCATAAACGTATCTTTTCTTCAGTTTTCGGAAAACTGTGAAAACAAATTGGAATAGTATGAGCAACAAAGAAAAATAAATAAATAAACGAGAATATCATATAATAACAGCTAAAATAGTTTAAATACTTACAAATGAAATGAAATGCTTGGAGCATCCACATTTTTAAGTCCACAGACCACACATTTCACTGAGTACACCATTAAAATATATTTAGTAGAACTAAAATACTATTAAATTGATGGACTGGTTATTAACGAAAGTTAAACTTCAATAATTAACACTTAAAGTAATAAAAGAAAACGTATAACAATTAAGACTTAAGTCCACGTTAAACGCACGATTCAAATCGCAAAATGCAAGTGATATATAATATCGGTTATCAATTATCAGTGTTCTGTGCTATAACACGCATGGCAAAACACACAAACCATGGAAGAAAAGATAATTTTTTTGCTGAGTAGGATAGAAGATACGATTTTTATATTGCTGTCTCTCTTCTTTATTCGGGAACGCTGCCCGCTATGTAACTAGTATACACAGGGCCTATCCATTATGTATTATCTATGATACCAACACACTAAGCTGATAACTGAATTATATAATAACACTATAATATGATTATTGATTATAGTGGATACGAAACTAAAATAATACGCTGTATGACAAACGGCTAATTTACGATTTACCATAATATCACAAATTTATAATTTAAATTTAGAGCCCCTAAATTTACCGGCCCAGGTGGACTTCTCCGCCTTTCCGCCCTGGACATCTGAGGACTGTGAAATAAAGTTAATCACTAATACAAATTTGTCCAACATCGATAATGTTTGTAAGGTTAAATACACGTCAATAAAATACAGTATTTTCCATAAATTAATGTCAACAAATTCGTGGTTGTATACAGTAAATCAACAAAATTTAATTATTTCTTGTTCAGATCAGAAGCAAATTATTAAACAAATTTTTGGTACAGGAATTATATCACTTAGCGAACAATGTTCGGCTGCGTCTGGAGGTTACCACATGATACCGTTCAGAACCATATATTCTAATATAGATTCAGATATTGTACCGAGCATAAATATATTTCGCTACACTCGCAAATCTCTTAATATAAACAATTGAATACCTTCTGTTTGGTCATGAGACTCCTACAACCGTAGTGGTCGGTCTCAATGACTACACCACCGAGTTGACAACAATAATAATCAAATGGCAAGACCTATAGTAAATTAAAAGGAGTGGTTGGTTTGTTGGTTATTGACCACATCAACTACACCATTAAATATAATAATAATAACTGTATGGCAAAACACACAATAATTTATTGTTTGCCAATAAGACTATATATAATAAGAAAAAAATGCCAACTGTCAAAGACGTCTCTTTGAACAGATCACACGAAGTATAAAATATAATATTACAAAAAATAAGAAAATAATAATATCAACACAAGTGATAATACAAATATAATGATAATAAGATAATACGATAAACAATATTTACGCGTCTCCGACGACCGTGGTAAATGGTGACGAGTTGACGGTTTCTACGGGAGACAAGTGACGGCGGCAGTTGGACCCCTGCGTACATGTTATCACTTTTCTTGCGGCTTATCTGACCCACGTCAACAACCGTTATCCAATAACTTAAATAGTTAATTATAATAGTAAACGGAGCACAGTCCGCAGCGATGTAGTATAAAATATGTGCGGCACAACGGTGGAGACGGTGACAAAACTTCGGCACAACGGTGGATGCGATGACAAAACTTCGGCGACACTATGAAGCACGCGAACAAAGCGACCGCGAGCAAGCGGTGACAGCGTGACGGCGATCCGTAAATCGGTCAGACACCTGGGAGAACGACAGGCCGTAAAAGGTGGCAAAGGTCGTTGGACAACTGAACTGGTCAAGTGTCTTGTCCGCCTTGGATGTACGTTATCGTTGACAATACACTAGCAGGCGGAGGGGACGACACGGCCAGTTCACACATATCGGTTGGACTTTGGTCTCGGGACGTGAACATCTTGATATGCTGGGTTTTTTTGGTCTCAGTGCGCGAACACCTTCGGAATCTATTTTCGAAAATTACAAAGGAAATCAAATTGTCACTCAGAATTGCACAAATAATGAGTCAATTCTAAGAAATTTCAATTTTGTAATTTGCATCTGTACACTGTTAATCATAATATCTATCTTAAGCATAATAATAGTATACAAATATAAAGTAAAACATGTAAACCAACCGAGTTCGACGGATCCAACCAACACAGAACTCGAACTAGCTCTAGATGAAGGAAAATCATCACCCAAAATAGTTCTTTAAACATAAGGCCATGATCTTCCGTCTAACCCGGGGGGTGTTATATACGCATTAGCTATTAGTATATAGTATAAGTCTATTGTATATTAATTATAAGAGTATATTATTGTAGTCTGTCGATAACGAATAATGTGTAGGCGACTCACAGAATAGTGTACGCGGAATTCACGAGCGAGCCAGAGAGTCAGTCGATCCAGCACTCTTAAAACTGTACGTCGTCTCGACGACCATTAACGAATTGTGCGTTGAATTAAATATTTGGACTCACATTAAAATTATATTAGTATAAAAATTCTTATAACTGTTTGTTGTACTTTCTCCTAACAAAAATTGAACCTCACACTACCGAAAAAACAACGTTCGAACGGAATAACCCGGACGAGCACAACAGCCTGAATCAGAACCACAACCAAAAATTCCTGTTACATGCAGTAGCCATGTTAAAGTAAATAATCCAGTTTATGTTCCTAATATAAAAGAAAAACTCCAACAGTGGGTTTTAGAATCTAATACATCAAAAAATAATGTTAACAAATTGTTGAAAATTTTGCAATCAGAGGGATTAGATTTACCCACTGATGTTAGAACTTTAATGAATACACCTAGATCTCATGCAATAGTAGAAATACCTCCAGGAACATACATTCATTTTGGATTAAAAAAAATGTTGCAATATTTTATAGACACATAAAAACATATCTTAGACAATTTCAATGAAATTAATTTAAGCATAAATAATGATGGATTACCCTTATCAAAAAGTTCAAGACAACAGTTTTGGCCAATACTTTGTGCAATATCTAATGTTCCTCAATTATCTCAAGTAGTATTTGCAATAGGTATATATTATAGTAAAAAAAAAAGCCAGAATCCATTGAAAGTTACTTAAATATGTTAGTTAGTGAAACTGTTGAGTTAATAAATAGCGGAATTAAAGTTAGTAATAAAATTATGAATGTAAATGTTAGTAATGTGATATGTGATTGTCCGGCTAGGGCGTCTCTTTTAAATGTGAAAGGGCACAATTCACACGTGGACTGTAATACATGCACTGAGGAAGGAGTATTTAAAGATAGAAGGATGACATTTTTGGGTGTAAATAGCCCATTGAGAACTGATACTACCTTTAGAAGTAGGTCTGATGAGAGTATCATAAAGGGTATAGTCCATTAGAACGCTTACCCATTGATATGATTAAAGATATACCATCAGATTATATGCATGTGGTTCTTTTAGGGGTGATGAAAAGACTATTAAAATTTTGGGTTAGGGGAATAAAATCTGTGAGATTATCCATTGATAAGCTCAATGATTGCGATTCTGAGTTAAAACGTTTGAGAGATTACTTTCCGTCAGAGTTTGTTAGATTACCAAGAGGACTAAACGATATAGAAAACTATAAAGTTACTGAATTAAGAAATGTGTTGTTATATACAGGCCAAATAATATTTTAAGGGAGGCTAAACAAATCATTTTATTTACATTTTCTTAAACTACAATGCGCTATTAAAATATTAGTTACCCCAGACATATGCATAACTGAAAATGACTTGGCTTATAAATTACTAATTTAATTTATTACAGAATTTAGAACTATTTATGGGGTATAATTTATAACTTATAATGTCCATAATTTAATATATTTACTATTTTACGTTAAAAAACATGGGTGCCTAGATAACTATAGTGCTTTCAAATTTGAAAATTACTTAGGAATTATAAAAAAAAAAAGTTAGCCACTCCCGTTATCCTTTACAAGAGGCTGCTAACAGCATAACAGAAAAAATGAATATTTTAAACACTTTAGTTGAAATTGAAAATTATAAATTAGGTAAAGAATGTGAAATGGATATTAAATCCATAATAATAGCTAATAATCAAGGTTATACATTTTACGAATCAGTTACTATAAACTCTGCAAATTACTTTATAAGTACAAAAGATCCCAAAAATAATTATACTATGTTAAAAACTAATGAAATTGCTTCAGTAAAACATATTGTTAAAACTAAAGATGGGCCAATTTTTCTGATGGTCTGTAATTTTATATCATCTCGGTATTTTGATATTCCAATTCCATCTGATATAATAGGTACTGTAATAATTGATCTTAATTCACAGTCGAGTTTAGTGCAATTAAGTTTAAATGACATAAAGTATAAATATTTTTTTGTTAATGTGTCAGAAAATAAGGCTATTGCCATGACATTAAGTCATAATACATTTATTTAATAGAAATATAATATGTATGAAATATAACAAAAATATTTATTTAATATGTTTTGTTGTTTTTCAGAATGATCATTATGTCAGTATACTATATTATATGCCTATTGTAACTGTATTGTATTTTTTTTTAAATTAATTTTGTTTGATTTTTTATAAACTGTTCCCTAATGTAATAAGTATTATTATTTCACTGTGTTCTCACATATTATACCTTTAAAGGGCTGCATTCAATTTTTAATCTTATAACTTTTTAATTATTTAGTATTATAAATATGTTTTTTATGTATATTATGTACTGCTTTACTGTAAGCAATAAAGCAATATTTATCATTAAATATAATATATTATCAGTAGGTATGTGGCAATATATTGTAGAAGTACCTACAATTTTTTTTTTATTATTTTTTTATTTGGTTTTTATTAATTGTATTCCTTATCTATTATTATTATATTACTGTGTTATCACACACCTATAGCTTTAAAAGGCTACTTTCAATTTTTATCTTATAATTTTTTAATTATTTAGTATTATAAATGTGTTTATTCATATACGAGTATAATATTATATGTACTGCTTTATTGTAGAAGTACCTACTGTTTTTTTTTTATTATTATTCTTATTTGATTTTTTATTAACTGTTTTCCTCATGTATTATTATTATTTTACTGTGTTATCACATATACCTTTAATTAGGCAACATTCAGTTTTTAATTGTATAAGTGTATAACTAATATTCAGTATTCTAAAAAAGTTTTTTTCATGTATATTAAGTATATACTGTATATTATTACATTTTTAATATTAAAATATATAATATTATATTCACCAAATTTGTATATTATTTAATTTAAATTTTGTTTAGTAAGAATAAATTATATTTTAACTAAAACATAAAAAATAACGATAACAGTTAAATAATCAACATCAGTAGCGTGAACAGAATTTTTCAATGGGAGAGTGGTCCATACTCGTTCAAATATAGAGATTTTAATTAAAGAAAAAAATCTGGTATATAAGTAGTATAATGGACTAGTTATTCCGTGCCTCCCCCATTCACCGTATTTTATACTTATTTTTATTATATGAGAAATTATACAATTCTATGCCTTATGTACGCAAATTTGAATTTTTTGTTTGTGCCCCCCCCCCCTTAAGACATTTCTAAATACGCCCCTGCTTGAAACCCCTTTCCCCTTAGTTGCTCCCATGATCAACATCTCAAGGTAATTACATATGTGAACATTGCATAGTAGTTTAATTATTCTCCATTTTAAGGTTGTAACAGTTGAATGTTATTTAAAGGTAATATTATAGATGTACTATAGATGGTGAATAGGTATGTAACGGACTAGTGACGTTCAATTTTAACCCTTAACTACCGACGTGCGGTCTGTCAGACCGCCTTATACATTTGTTTACAATTTAATATTTATCCAGTGTAGTAAATTTTATTTTATTTTGTAGTACCTTTAAATGATCGCCATCTAGTTAAGTTGGCAATGTTTAATAGTCTAATGTTTTTTTTTTCTCCTCGGAAATAGAACATTTATATTAAGAGCGGTCTGTCAGACCGTACGTTGGTATAAACTACCGGTCACAATTGGTTATTTTTAGTCTTTTGATTATCTAACTATTATGTTTTTGTACGCAAACAAGATAAGGATTTAACACATTACACATTTGATCAGTCATGCCGGTGTGGTCTACAGTTTGTCTATCAATACGATATTTTTTAAATTTTTAAATTTTTAATTTGACAATGAATGTTCCAAGTAAAAGTTCAGTACCAGTAAATTCGAATGATTTCGAAGTAATAATTGACCAATGGTTAGATTCAGGGCCGAACTTCCGCCTAGGCAAACTAGGCAGCTGCCTAGGGGCCCTTGCCTTTCTGGGGCCCTCAGGGAAACACACACAAAAAAAAAAGGTATCACACACATAAATTGATTAACACGGAAAATAGTTCGTGTATAATATAGAATATTATTGAGAGGAAGTAATTTAGAAATTAATATTATTATGTTGTGTTTTAGTTTTATGGAACCGTATATAAACATAAATAAATACATTTTGTGGTGTTTATCAGTGTTTATTTGTTTCTATTCGATTATATTTATAGCCGAAACCCGTAAACACTTAACATTCTTAAAATAGTGAATAATTATTATCGCGTCGCCCGCTCGCCAGCTCGCATGCAAAATCAGTTCAGCTGGTACACGGCGTTATCTTTATCTTTACATCAAAACCAATAGTCTATCTATGGTGCATAAAGTAATAAATAATTTGTTTTGAAAGCCAGGGGTACGATTATCAGTTATTAGTTATTACGATTTAATTTTCATTTACACTCCGATCGTGTTGCCGTGTTGGTGTCAACTGAAAAATTACGTAAGTACAATAATATAGCTGTTCATAATATAAATCAGTAATAATTTATTCTCATACGTTATACCTACAAAACGATTTTAACTTTAAAAATTATACGATATATTTAAGTCAGCATGTTAGTTAAATATATCCAGTTCATCTAAGCCGACGTGACTATTTAGTTTCAAACAATAACAGAGATTAAAAATGTTTATTTTATTGAAAAAATGTAGGTACTAATGTCAAATGTAAATTATAAATTAACCCGTCTTCAGTGGTTTATACGTTACAGTTTATAGTTTATACTAACTATATTGCATTATTGCTACTATATTATAGTACTTTATAGACTATAGTAGCAATGTATACTATAATAATATACTAATAATAATAATATATTAATAAAATAATAAGATTATAGTAATTAATTTGTGTTTTATTTAAATTTTATTTTGTAAACGCTGAATAATACTGAATACTGATTATTAATAATTGATCGACCAAAATGACCACTATTATTTACTATTTATTTTTTTTTTACCACTTTATTTGCTTTTTACTATTTTATATGATGCCACTATTGTATGTGTAGTTTGGTCAAAATGATGTTATTTTAGAGGACGCCGATGATAACAGGTTAAATTGTAGGATATTTTTTCAAATTTAAACGAATGTCACAGGCTAAGATAAACTGGACAAATTATAAATATATGTGTTTATATGCAGATCTTAACAATATTTAATTCTTTAAAATATTGTTTTTTTGAACTTGTTAAAATTGTAAATAAATTGGTAATCAATAATCAGTTATCGTTAGACCGTCGTAGTGTAACGTTACGTTTATCGCCACTTTATCGCTAATTTAGTCCGTACGTTTACGTTGTTATTACCATACATTATAAATTATTTCTCTATAATATTTGAAGATGCCCACATGCAATAGTTGTTCTGTTAACATAACAACTGCCCTTTCCATAACATGCAATGATTGCAATTTGACCTGGCATGCAAAGTGTCAAAAGTTATCTAAGGATGATGTGGATTATCTTAATGAAGCTGATACTATTTGGAGATATCAAAAATGTTCTAACGTTAAAAGAGCTTCTCTTCGACTAGAAAATAATGTCAACTCAGGAAATGTCGATTTATCCGAAATAAAAGAAATAATTCTTCAACTTAGAGATAGTTTTCAAAATTTCAAGGATGATACTGGCAACAACTTTGATAATCTAAACTCTAAGTTTAGCGCTATTGATAGTATCATTACAGAAAACAAAATACTAAAAACTCAAATAATTCTACTAGAAAACAAAATTGAATCTATTGAACGCCGCCAAATTGCCAATGATATAATTATTGATGGAGTACCCGAAAATAAATCAGAAAACTGCTCATTACTTATTCAAAAAATCGGTAAGGAACTAAATTTAAATATAAACACCACTATGATCAACGATTGTCATAGAATTGGTTTCTACCGTAATAACGTACGTCCTAGAAGAATAATAGTTAGTTTTATGAACCACCAAGATAAAATAAACATATTAAAAGCTCGCCAAGTAGCAAGAAAATTCTCTACAAAAATATAGATATGCTACCAGAAAACCCTATATACATAAGAGAAAACCTAACTACTAAAGGCAATAAGCTTTTCAAAGAAGCCAGAGACTTTAGAAAACAATTCAACTTCCAATTTGTCTGGACAAAAAATGGCCTTATATTTCTACGTAAAAATGAAACGGAGAAAATTATATGTGTCGACAATGAAGATACAATCCACACCCTCAAATCACAAAATGAACATTTAAACTCAAAAAACTAAAATTCGTAATTATTAAAATCATACACATAACTTTTACATATCATTTTATACTCTATATTAATTATTATTCAATATTTCTTTTATCTCCTTTTGTACAATCATTGTTAACTATATACATCATACACATAACCTATTTGAAGTAATTGTTCTTACGGAAGCTTGGCTAGGTTTAGAAAATGTTTCTGCAAATAACTTCTTAATGAATGGCTATACAACTCACTCGACTACAAACAACAAAAATCAAAACGATGGCGTGGTAGTTTACTTAAAAGATTCGCTGAAAGATGTCCTTGTAACCGAAATTTACTCAAATGCTTTAACAACATTAGAAATTACCTTTAAAAAATCAAAAATAGACTTCTTGATTTATTCGCTTTACAGATCACCCAATAGTAACTTTGATATAGCTTTGAATGATTTAAATGACATAATACTATATAACTCTA
Source organism: Rhopalosiphum padi (assembly GCF_020882245.1). NCBI lineage: Eukaryota > Metazoa > Arthropoda > Insecta > Hemiptera > Aphididae > Rhopalosiphum > Rhopalosiphum padi. Next base: position 79,178,897 of record NC_083599.1, read on the forward strand.
ATTTAAAAACAGCTAAGTATAAAATTTTACTAGGGGATTTAAATATCGATCTGCTTAAATCATCAAAAATGAGGGACGATTATTTGCTAGCAATGGCACAATTCAATTTCTCTCCTCTAATTAATAAAATCACAAGACCTGCAACAAACACATGTATAGATCATATATTTGTAAAAACTAAGTCTTTAGCTAATATAATACCAATAATTGTACATTCAAATATAACCGATCACTACCCAATTATACTTAGTATAGGTAATTTAATAGATGACCGTAACAATACAGCAAACCCTTTAAAATTATTAAAAATCGACGATATCAAATTAGCTAATCTAATTCAAAGTCATAATTGGTCAGAAATAACTAAACTTCTAAATGTTGAGAAATCAATTCAATATTTTACAGAAACAATAAATAATCTAAAAAACAAAGCCTCATCTGAAATATCATTTTCCTCTAAAACCAAAAAATTAAAACCCTGGTCTAGCACCGCTATAATTAACTCCATAAGACATAGGGATCGCCTACACCTACAAGTCAGAAAACATCCTCATAATGTAAAATTAAAAGAGTTTTACCTTAAATTTAGGAATAAATTAACAAATATTATCAAAGAAGCTAAAATCATATATTACAAAAAAGAACTACAGAAATCCGGTAATAACACAAAACTTAAATGGAAAATAATAAACGATATTACAACAAGAAAGAGCAACACAAATAACTTCAAAGAATTACTAACTAACATAAATATTAATACCGTAATTAATAAATGCGAACCAGCATATACATTAGTAAATCAATTTAATAACTATTTCGTAAACGTGGCCTCTGATTTAATAATACAACTACAAAACCGCAATAATACTAATATTCCTACTACTTCCAATACTCATAGTAATATTCAATCATCAAATAATATATATTTAAAGAAATTTGAGCCTATTACAACTAATGATATCATGGAAGCCATTTCTAAACTAAAAAACGGCTCATCTCCCGGTATCGACAAGATATCTTCCGACTTATTAAAAAAATACAAAATAATATTATGTAAACCATTATGTCATATTTTTAACCTATGTATATCCGAAAATAAAGTACCAGATTCATTCAAAGTAGCATTAATAACACCTATACATAAAAAAGGCCCCATGTCTTCTATTAATAATTTTCGACCTATATCGGTTGTATCAAATATAGCTAAATTATTTGAAAAAATTATAAAAACAAGATTAATATTTTATTTAGAATCGAATAATATACTTTTTAAAAATCAGTTTGGTTTTAGACCTAATAAAAGTACTGACCAAGCAATTGCTCATGTGACAAAATCTATCTACACTGCACTTGAAGAAAATAAAAAATGTGCAACAATTTATTTAGATCTTGCCAAAGCTTTCGATACCGTAAACCATGATAAACTTTTATATAAAATGCAAGAAATAGGTATAACCAGCAATGCTTTATCTCTATTTGTTTCTTATTTGAAAAACAGGAAACAATTTGTAAAAATAAATAACTGTATCTCTGATGAACAATTAATAAAATGCTGTGTACCACAAGGTACAACGCTATCGCCGGTTCTATTCAATATTCAATTAAACGACATTAAATTATTAAATCTAAAAAGCCAGATAATATGTTACGCTGATGACACTGTATTAATTTGTATAGGTAATACCTGGAATGAAGTTCTAAGATACATTCAGGATGATCTAAAATGTATTGATAACTGGCTTTGTAATAATAATTTATTTCTTAACTTCGACAAATCAGCTATCATACTACACTCTTTAACTAAGCACACTTTACCACCAATAAAAGATGTAAAAATCCATGAAAATAATTGTACAATAACAGACTCATGTTCCTGTAAATCAGTTACTGTAGTTAAAAACTATAAATATTTAGGTATAGAATTACTATTAATTACATTACTAATGCTATACTTCCTTGCTTAATTTTTTAAATGGAAAATCAATTGACTCTGTATTAGACATAGCTAATGAAGTATAATTTAGTAAGAAAGCCGAAGAACGTATCAAAAAGAGGCAGATAATGAATAGATTGATAGATATAGTGATTTGTTTATGTAAAGGAGGAAGGTCGTTCCGAGGTCATGATGAAAGTTCAACAAGCAATAACTAAGGACTCTTTAAAGAAATATTAAATTTGTTATCAAAGTATGATGATTTACTTAAAATTCATTTTCAAGAAGCTCCAAAAAATGCACTTTATAGAAGTAATAGAATCCAAAATAATATAATTACATCAATACATACAGTTGTTCTACAAAACATTATTTCAAACATTAATAGTTCATTTATTTCAATCAAGGCTGATGAGACAAGTGATGTAGGGCACCATGAACAAATTTCAATTGTTGTACGATATTTTTATGATAACATTAATAGACCTGTTGAAACATTTGTTTCGTTAAAACGCATGACGTCAGTAACTGCTGAATCAATTTTCAATACATTATGTAATTTTCTAATTTTAATTTAAAAAAACTGGGAATCAGTGATTGCAGTATGTTTTGATGGAGCATCCACTATGGCAGGTACTATAAATGGTGTACAAAAGAGATGCAAAGAACAAAATAATGAAATTATGTATGTGCATTGCTATGCACATTGTCTGAATCTTACACTGATTGATGCTGTATGTGAAAAAAATTCTAAAAAACTAGTTAAGAATCGATTGATTTTTAATTTTCTTGGAACTATACAATATATACATAACTATATAGAAAGCAGTCCAATAAGACACTCAACATTAGAAAAAGTTGCTAAAGAAACAGGAATTACTCTCCTAACGTTAAAGTCTTGTTCAATTACACGGTGGGCATGTCGTGCGGAAGCTGTAAAAGCTGTTAAAAATAACTATAATGTTTTAATTACTGCGATTGATGAAATATGTCAAAACACTTCAGTACCTGAGATGAGAGCAAAAGGAATTGGTATTTTACTACAACTCCAAACATTTGAATTTATTTTTGGCATGGAATTAATGAGTCCTATTTTAAATATAATTTTAAAAGTAAGTTCTATGCTGCAGTCTCCAAAAATTGACCTTTTGATTGCAGCAGAAAGTGTAAAATATTTAAAGAATACCCTAATAAATATGAGAATTAATGAAGAAGAATACAAAATTATTTTTTCCAACACTGAAAAAATGTGTACAATGCATAAAATAAATATTCCAGAAGTAAAGAAAAGAAAAGTTACAACTAAAATTGATCCTTCTCCTTCAAATCAAGTATTTTTCAAAACTAAATATGAAGAATTAAAAGTTTCTGTGTATTACCCATTACTAGATGATCTTATTTCTGGAATAAATTCAAGATTTAAACAAGATACAATTTGCCTAATAAATGCTGTTGCAAATATTCTAAATTTAAATATAACTACTGAAATAGCTACCATTTTAGAAAAGTTTGCAAAAATTTCACCAGTCACTTTAATTGCTGAAATAAAACTTCTCAAAAACTCAACAGACAAAAATATTCCTAAAGGGACTACTAATGAATCCCTGTTTTTGTGGCTGGATTGGTTAAAAGATTCCGGAAGATATAATATTTTTAATTGTTTTTTTAAAATATTAAAAATGTTTAGCATTATACCTGTTACTAGTTGTTCGTGTGAAAGGGTATTTTCAAAATTAAATATTGTAAAAAGTAAATTAAGAAGTACCATGGCCCAAGACCGTTTGGAATCATTAATTTTACTTTTCACAGAACAAGAAATGGCGTCTAATGTTGAAGTAGATTTGGTTATTAATGAGTTTAGTAATTTAAGTAATAGGCGCATGTTATTATACATTTATCATTTTTATATTAGAATATTAAATAAAAAAAAAATGTAAGTAATGTTTATTTGTGCATTATAATTTATTAAAATATATGACTTATGTACACGTCTTGTTAAGTGAGGGCCCAAAAAATTGTAGGCACCCCCCGAAATTCAGGTCTGCCCACGCCTATGGTTTTAGGTAAATACAGTGTTATCACATGGAATAACCGAAATCCACGCAGATGCTACATTTAAAGTTGTCCCATCTAATATGGGCGATCAACTGCTGAGTGTTCATTTTATGATTGATAATTATGTAAGTTATATTTAATTTGATATATAGTTAAGTTTTGATAGTTATTATTTTTATTTATATAATACAAACCTATCAGAAAATGTTAATTAGTTGTAGTTAAAACTTGATATTTTATTTTGCAGTCCATACCAATAGAGCAATAGCTTATGCATTAATGGAAACCAAATCAAGAAATTCGTATCAGTGTGTAATGGATTATATGAAAAATAATTTTTTTCCCAACCTATCACCATCATTGATAATGACTGATTTTGCATCGGCTCTTAGAGATGCATTATCTTCTAGTTTAGGTGTTAAAGGCACACGTGTCTTAGGATGTTGGTTCCATCACAACCAGGTCAGTATATCTCTGTTGATTAGTACTTTAAGTTGTTACACAAACCAATTTAAATTATTTTTCCTATATTGAATACTAACACATCATTCAAGTATAGATTTTAGTTTTTTATTTATAAATATTTAAAATTTTAAAAGGGTAAATATTTTTAATTTTGTGAATAAAGTAATTAGTTATAATTTATAAATATTTTTTGATTATTAAATATTATGGCATATTGAATATTTTTCAATGCATTAAGCATAATTTTATATTTGACTGATACCTGCTTACGCTGTCTAGTCCATATTTATTTGACGAGAATTTATAGCAAAATTAAATTGCATAAAATCAAAGTAATACTTTTATATTAGAGTATACATCTATTACCTACCAAATTTGTATAGGAGACTATACAAATATTATTCAAACAATATGTTCTTTTTAATAAAATATTTATAAAATGTGTTTTTTTTCTGAAAAAATTTAATAATGCTGTACATTTTTCTGTTTTGGATTATCATCACTAATTTCTACATTAATACGATGATATATTTTTTTTGTAAATGGTATATTTTATATTCGTTAGATTAATGGTGACACCATATTAGAATATCACTGCCTCAATCTTATAACTAAAAAAAAAATGAAAAAAAAACGTATAAGTTTACAGTATAAATAGTACAAATTAATATAATTATCACTTATTATATTCTTATTTTAATATAAATTTAATTTACAGGCAGTATGGAAAAAAATGAAATCCCTAAATTATTTACAAACTATCAATTCAGATCCATATGCGTTGAAAATCTTAATGTGTTTACCATTATTGCCCAGTGCAGAAATTGAACAAGGTTTTCTTCTCACTAAAGCTTATGCTATCCACCACAACGTTCCATTACCTAATTTGTTTGAATATTACCAAAAGTAGGTAATACATCACAATCACTTTATGTACTACAGATATGTTTCAATTATTAAAATTCACATTTTCTATTATTGTTAGACTTTTAAGTTATTGGATAAGACATGTCGGACTTAATTTATTATCTGTGAATGGAGTCTCAAGAAGGACTAACAATAATTTGGAAAGTTTTCATAATTTTTTGAGACACAAGTTTTCTATCGCACATCCGAATTTATGGGTCTTTCTTGGTAATTGTTAAATTAATTTCCATTTCTTATCTGTGTCAAAACTAAAAACAACAACTTTTCAATACTTTAATCAATATATTTTAATGCATTCTATTTTATTTTTACTATAGACAATAAAGTACAACTTTTTTATTTTTTTTTTTTTTTTTTACTGGTCTAAAGCATCAGCAACTATGTTCATTAGTTATTGAATGCATTCCTATCATAAAAACAAATATTACCCATATTACAATTATAGTTATAGGTAATATCTTAATATCGAGTAAACACTATACTTACAATGTAATATATACTGTATATTATAATTTATAAAGGTACTACTGTGTTGAATATTTAATTGACTTTTTAGTATTTAGTTGTACCACATATTTAGGTGAGCCATTTCCCAGATGGCTCACTTTCCATTTTCATATCTGGATTAAAAAGTATTGTGGCATTTTCAAAAATCAACATTAACCCTTTCAGACCCAATCCTCTGTGCAATTCAAAGATTTTAACTTTCATACGTTGTAATAAGTCAACTAAAATAGGAACATCTCGATGTAACATCTATGTGTCATAGCAGAAATGAAAATTCTTTTTACAAACATCCACGTGACTGCAAAAAATGCATATCTAATTGTTGTTTATTTGTTATTTCAGAGTTGAAAATTGTATACAAGATTTTCGATTACTCTGGCTTACAATAATTATAAAAAAAAGTTAAGCGTTGACAAATTAAAAAAAAAATTATCTAAACTCTAAAATTTAAATTTTTACGAAATTATGTAAAACTATTCACGTGTAAAATAGGTATCGATTATTTACAATCAAATAATTTTAGAACTTTGTTAAACCTAATTAAAAATTCTTAGTCGTAGAAACTTGAAATAGCCGTAACACGTTTGGACACAAAATTACATTTTTACCTGAGATTTTGGAGAACGATTGGGAACACACGTTTAGGTACACTTTTTTCCAGACCCAAAAATTCAATACATCGTTTGGGTACAAATAATATTTTTTAAATAATACCACATTTAGGTACACTTTTTTACTTTTAAACTTTAAATTTTATTTTATAGAGCTTATTAGCGTTACCCAGGAGACACCACGAAGAGGTTTGCTCTTAATAGTTTTCCAAAAACGTTTATATTCTATCATTTATTTTATTATTTTCATTTACTGAAATTAATTACTTATTACTGCTTATATAATTGTGTATTTGACTTTATATAAACCATAATTATTATGAGCAGAGCTCGGGACTTAAAGAATTTGCTTATTTGTATGGATTGACTTCAAATGCAGCAGAGTGCTATGAAAGTGTATGTCATGTTGCAACACGTTCAATTATGAAATTAAAGTGTTTTTTTTTTTGCTTTTTAAAAAAAAATCCTTATTTCCAGTTTTCTGATTATTTTTACTTTTTGACCAGTTTTTCTATTTTTTTTATAGTTTTTTCAGAAGATCCCTCAGAAAATCTATAAACTATAAGTCTATAAACAATAAGTCAAAATTTCTCGAAAGTGAAGTTTGATTTTTATAATATAAAGATTTATTAATTTTTTTTTTTTTTTTTTTTTTGATTGTTTAGTTAGAAACTTTTCCTAATCATTTTGTTTCAATTTTTTTTGAAATACTTAATTATATTATTTTTAGCACAGTTACAAATTATGTTTTGTTCAAATTTAAGTTTTTTAAATGCTTATTTGAGTGCTTATAATGTTTTTAAGCGCTTATTTTAATGATTTTAAGTGCTACAAGTCCTGAGCCCTGATTATGAACAATTTTGAAATTTTGCACCCTAACTAAAATTCCTAGCTACGCCACTGTGTGTACCCAAACGCTCTCTTATTTAACAGGTAAAAACGAAAATACCTTTTATTTTATGCGCCTAAACGTTTCGTCATGGCTCACAGCGATTTGTTAGAGATCAACAAAAATCAAAATAAATTATAATTTAGTCTTATCGTTAAAATTATATAATAGTATAAACTAGTAGTATGAAATAGCCGGTTCTGGGCCCTCTCCGATTCACTCCCCCGCCTTCCTCTTTGAACCCTCCCCCTCCCCCAAGTCCCCAGCCTGTGTACGTCCCAGAACCTCAGGCCCCTCCCCCAAGTCCCCAGCCCGTGTACGTCACTGAACCCTCCCCCTCCCACAAGTCTCGGCACGTGTGTGTCACGTGGCCGGCCAACGCGGCCCACTGTACGTCGCTGAACCCCCTAAATTCTCCCCCTCACCCAAGTTCCCGGCCATCGTACGTCACGCGGATGGCTCCGGCCGCCGCCGCCCACCCATTATATTTATATATATATTATATACGTCATCATGGTCATCATGGCGAGTCAGTTGTATATAGTATATATATATATATATATATATACTCTATGTAGTATAGTATAGTATATACTTTTTGTGTACTATGTATATACTAAATATATACTCTATATTCAAAAGTGTGTAATCACAAGTAATGATAACATTAATAACACATTGGCGACCCACAACATCAAATACCGATATTTTTATTGTTCACCGTCACCGCGGTATCAACGCGCCAGCCGTCGTCAGCTGTGGCGCCCCTTCTACCTTTTTGCTCTACCATTTCTCCGAACGCACCGATCGTCATTGGCCTACACGGACGTGCCTCCGTCCGACTCGCGATTTTCTCGAAAGTCGTCGCGTACCTACACATCAGAAAATAAATGTATCCGCGTCCCGTCCCGGGATTTTGTACTAAGTCTTTCTTATTTTTTGAAATATCTTAAGTACCGAAGTCCTAGTAGGCTTCAGCCCTCATAGCCCCCCCCCCCTTGTATCCGCTTCTGATAAAATGTGACCCGCCGGTTAAAAGTCGCGAAAGGCTTTTCCTCAAAGATGAAACTATTACACTGTCCAAGACGAGTTATCGCGGTGATAATATGCTGGTAGTTGAATCTCATCACCACCAAGGATGTCGCGTATTATTGAGTAGACGAAATCTATTAAAGCTTCAAGACATGCAATGGATTATCAACGAAACGGTTGCATTGAAATCTAACATTATACGTGACCCGATGATCGGACAAACTGATCTTGTTGCGACATATTTAAACGCTAATGTGCACGTGGAAAAAACATCGACCGTTGAAGAAATTATCGCGATCGTACACAATATCCATAACGATTTAGCGACAATGAACATTGTCGCGAAAAATGAAAACAATTTTATAAACCAGATAAAATTGTTTGCATACAAACAACTCGCTCAGCGTTGGTTTAAGAAAATGCATGAAAACGGCAAAGACTGTATAAACGATGCTGACGGCGATGGCGGCGGTGACGGTGGCGATAATTGGGTAATATATTACTTTATTATATATTATTATATTATACATTATAATACAACGTGCATTATTTTTACAGCCCATTTCACTCGAGACGATCAATGGATCGACGGTGTTCTCTTATACAAACTATTTATGTGTAGCTGCTTCCCACTCACCCGTTGGTCAAGGATAGGAAAAATAGCTGATTAAACGCATAATAATATATATGTGTATTGTAAACATTGATTATATTGTCACATAACATAACGTTCGTGTTGTATATATTATTCATATTATCATAAAATATGATTTGTATACATCATACATTATTAATATTACTATATATATATTATCTATTATATTATATTATATTATAGATATTATAGAAAAAAAAAAACGCATTATATTTATTAATATTATTAGTTTATTCATCCATAAAGTATACCTTATTATAATATTGGATAAGGCCTTAACCGTCTCAGCGTTCATGTCTCCTCCAATCACGCTAGTAAAATGTAACGAACTCAAATCCGACATCGATCTATTCAATATCAACTGTTGGCTACAATTCACAAGTATTCGCTTGTAGTCCTCGCAGAAGCCGAAAACATGCTTTAACGGTATACATCCACTGAACGAACCGTCTTTAATGAAATTAGCATTGTGACCAGTGATATCCCAGGCAGCGTTTTGCAAGATATTCGCGTCGGCAGGCGAATACGAACAATATCCTTTCATCGCGCTAGTTATCCCAGGTTTTTTAACCCGTTGTACTTCGGTAGAGTTAATTTCGTATTTCATTTCGTTAAACAAATTCATTAGACCGTTGTGCGCTAAACTTATTTCTGTTTTAAGTTCATCGGGCTTTGTTATTTTACCCTCAATATAGGTAAAACTATCGCTCGGTAACGTATGTGCATCTCGGTTTTGAATTGCTATACGGATTTCATCACCATTATTCAACGCACTCGTGGAAAACAGTAAAAAAGAATGCACAAACATTTCTCGAATAGGCGATTCGTTTACATATGCACCACTCACGTCTAAGAACGATTTATCCATAGTGTTTATATTGTAAAATAAAAATTAACGAATAAAAAATAACTACTTTTTTGCGATCAAGCGTAAAAATTTCTGATTATCGAGTGTTAACAATTTATTTTTATTATTATTATTATTATTTTTTTTTTTAATATTATTACTATTAACTTTTTTATGAAAACCGGTGGCGGCGGCGGTGATGACTTGTAGTGTGCGTCTGTCAGCAGTCGCGGCTTTAATGAGTGCATTACCATTGTCCGTAGTATATTTATTGAAATTAAATTTCAAACCCATTTTTTATAAGCAGTCTGATATTTACGGCTTCACCACGGAAATTAATTAACTTCCCGTTTTGATTGGTCAGCGAAACTCGAATGAAATCAATCGCAGAGGCGGTTTGACATTTTTCAATTGGTGGTTCAAGAATAGTTAAAACCACCCACCCACCGATCAAAAAGTCACACTACAAAACCTTATTTAATTTTATTATTTTTTTTTTTACTATAATTATATATACTAAAATTTGCTAATTTTGATAATTGATATATTAAGTACCGAATTCTAAATAACCAAGTAAACAACTTAATATTACAAACCTAAAGATATAAGATAAAATAAGTTTAATCTAGTATTCTAATGGACAGCATATTGCATGATTAATTAACTCTAAGTTAATCATGGGTATTGTATTTCATTGTTTTCTTTAATAAGTAGTTAGGTATAATAGGTATATACTTAAATTTTTTTTTTTTTATCAAAACATTTTAATACAAAAAGTTAATATACATATTTTTTTAAGTGTTAACAATACATTAATGCTTTTTGCAAAACACTGGAAGTTGAAGCAAATTTATTAATAGCATCTTCAATTGATACTTCTATATCAGGGTTACAAGAAATTAACATTAAATTATCCAACCTATTTTCTCCAACAGTAGAGCGTAATTTTGTTTTAATAAGTTTAAGCTTGGAAAAACATCGTTCTGCAGTTGCTGATGTTGGTGGCAGAGTACAAATTCCTTTATAAGCCATGAATAAATTTGGAAAAGCTGACACCATTCCCATTTTACACAGTGCAGAGTATATGGCAGTAACATGTATTGTTTCTTCGGAATCATCACTGTCAGTATCATTTTGATCACTTAAATCATTTGTATTAATTGTATGTTTGGAATGTTTAGATTGCATTGTTATGTTATTTGCTGTAGCACTATTCATAAAGTTTTTATAATTAGAAGCAAATAATTCATATTCTACATTCAAACCATTTTTGTTAATTCTATCTGCAGACAACCAGTTTACCAAGTAATCAAATTTATTTGGGGAGTCTTTGTTTAACTCTAAGCGTTCAGGTAGTAGTAATGAAAATTCTTTGAAGATATTTTCAGAACCACTGAATCTATCATCTAGTTTAGATAAAATAACATCCAATGAACATCTATAAACTTCACACACATAGCGGTAATTTGCTGAAGTTATTCTTTCGTCACTACTTATTTCTCCACTCATTTTTTTCTTGCGAGATGTACGCACCTCTGCTAAATCATGTTCCTCTAAGTCTTGTGCTTCACAAAATAATTTTGTTTCTGTAAATAGATTCTCATATACAGATTCAGTTTTCATTGCTCGTAAATCTTGTATTTGTTGTCGAGTCACTTTAATTAAATGTATTGCTTGAATGAAATCGATGGAAGGATTTTGTAAATAATTTGATAAAGGTGTAGTAATTGAGAATATATTGCGCATCATATGCATTGTAAGAACAAATTTAAAAGAATTAAGTTGCTTTAAAAAACTATTAGCTAAATGTTTGTTTTTTTTGTCAGTTTCTTCAAGGCCAATTTGTTTTAATGTTAAAATAATTGATTTATAAGTGATTTGTATAACTTCTAAAGAACGGTCATGGTATGTCCATCTCGTAGCAGAAAAACTTTTTAACCTACGAATACGTTGGTTTTTATATAATTGTTTTTGAAATTTTACATATATTGCGGTTCTCTTTCTGGCACCTAAAAATGTTACCAAACTACTAATTGTACCAAAAAAGTCTTGTGCACATACAGTTGCTTCACAACAATCAACAACTGCTAAATTTAAGCAATGTGCACTACACCATACATGTAGTGCACTTTTATTTTCATTTTGTATTAATGAGCGTAATCCTTTTACAGCTCCTTGCATATTAGATGCCCCATCATAAGCTTGTCCAATCAGATCATGCTTCCAATTTAAGTTATATTTGTCACATACTTTACAAAATAACTCATACATCCCATTTCCAGTTGAATCTACTGTTTCATCAACACAAATTAATCGCTCTTTTATAAGCCCATCGTTTGTACAATACCTCAAAACAAAAGCAAATTGGTCGAGTGATGACACATCAGTTGTAGAGTCCAGTATAAGTGAATACATTCCAGCCAGTTTCACTTCCTTTAAAATTGTTTCGCGGATCGATTCAGCAATACAGTTGAGCATAGAATTTTGTGATGATTTAGATAGAAATGTCAATCATTGTTTTTTTGTTGATGATTTAATATTTTCCAAGTGTGTAGCTAAAATTGTATGATGTTTGGCAAAAACGTTAACCCAATCTAGAAATTTTCCACTTGTACCATTAGTTAAACACTCAGTATGGCCTCTGAATGCATCATTATGTTTGGATAAACATAACACTATATCCATTAATACATGCACAACTGCTCTATTCATTGCAACATGCTTATTATTAGAATTCACTAACTGAATATCAACACGATTATTATTTATGTACATTATTTTATTTAATTCAGCTTCTAAGTGATCTTTACAAGTTTCATGTAAATGAATTCGACCATATAAACCTCCTAAATGTCCCCATGAATTGCAACCTGTAGTGACAAAAGAGTTTTTTTGAGCTCTAATAGAACCAAACAGTTTGCATGTCCAGCAATAAATTCTATTCATTGTAGGTGAGTATGTAATCCACGATCGATGTTCAGACTTTCCATTAACCAACTTTGTATAATATGATGTTGAAAACGAACGTGGTGGATTTGATTCATCTTTAGGAAATTTACCATTGGGTAAATCGGTAGCAATTGGTTGGCATGGACCCATTTCTAATTGAATTAACTTTATTCCAGGTGTGATTGATTTATTCATAAATAAAACTGGATCATTTTTAAACATTGGCGAAGCTGATTGTAAATTATTAACAGATTCATAGATATCAGGAGACTCAACATCTAAAATTGTACAATATTATTAGTTAGGTATCTTAATTAGTTCCACTAAGCTCTTTCAATATCCACAAAATTGAATTTTATATTTTTATTTACTGACTGACTATTATAATTTAAAATGTTGATTAATTCTTAAAAATTGTATAAACACATGTACATACCTGCTGTATCATTGGAAGTATTTAGAACAATCAATACGTTTGATTTATCTTCTTCTCCAATAACTACATCAATTTTCGAATGTTCAGTTTTCTCAAAGCTACTTGCATCTATTTCTAATATATTTAAGTTTATTAGATAAAATCCAAATCATTAAATAAATAAATGATATTGATAATATTCATAAATTAATAAACAAATTATATTTGATATATATATATAATATGTATCAAAATAGGTTTCTTAATGTTCTATTTTATATATTTTTATTTATAACAACTCAACATACAAAACAGTATATAAATCTAATACAATTTTAACTGTTTAGACTACTAATACTTATGTATAAAAAAACTTGGATTTTATTTTAAATAATAATGAAAATGTCTTGATAATATTTCTTCATATCCTACTTTAATTTATACTTTATATGGTACACAAAACTTATTATTAAAAATTAGTAATTTTATCAAACATTTTGTTACAATCAAACAAAAAAAAAAGTAAATATCTAAAATTGTACAAGATTAGCTCAAAGATTAGATATTAGTTATGAATGTCATTTTTATAATCTTCTATAGTTTAATTACACAAAATGTAATCAATATCCATAATATTTGATTTAAATATTGTTATTTAATGACTGTCTAAATAATATAATTTAAAATGTTTATTAATTCTTAAAGAATATATATTAAATACTATAACTATAAACATACCTGTTTTGTCAGTAACACAAAGTACCGTAAATTCATTTAATTTCTCCTTATCTCCTACATAAGTGTTTAAATATTTAGTTCCATTACAGCTACTTACATCTAATACATTTAAAATTACCATTAACTATCAAAATTATTAAATATAATATATTGTTAAGTAAACATATAATCATACTAGGTTTTTTTCCAAAGCAAGGTAAAACCAGTAAATTTTTTCTCTCTGGCTCCTCTTCCATATTATCAACAAGACATTCTAGTTCCATACAACTTTTAGGATCCGGCTTCAATGGGGACACTATAAGTAATAGTTTATTAGATAATTAAAGATCTTAATAACTTATTGACATAAATTTAAAATTATAGGAAAAAACATTCATAGTTGCATACTTGTTTTGTCAGAACTCAGTACAGCTGGTAAATTCGGTTTCCCTGGATCTTGGTTATCTACATTTGAATATTCAACTTCCATACAGCTATCGGGATCTGGTTCTTTTAGATGCGCTACATTATAACCGATTGGTATAAAGTTACAAATTGTTATTATTTATACATAATAAATATAGTTATATTAGGTCATAAGCCATTAGGTAACATTAGGTATGTGAATAAATACCTCTATACATAAACCATATTTCATGTAGGGTACCTATTTTAGAACACATATTTTGATATTCATAAATTTAACTTCTTCTTCTTCTTTGGCTTTTTACAGGCCTTTTAGGTCCATTGCCGCAACAACATACTGTCTCCATTCTTCTCTGTTTTGTGCCGTTTCTTCAGCATTCCTTACTCCCAACATCTTTAGGTCTTCTTTTATTCTATCAACCCATCTCTGTCTAGGACGTCCTCTGGGCCTCTTTGCGTTTGGTTTCCATGCGGTTATTTGTCCGATTAGTCCTTTTGATCTCCATACATGCCCAGCCCATCCTATTCGTGCGCTTTTCAAGATCCCAGTAATATTGGGTTCGTTATATAATTCCTCTAAATTTTTATTGCTACGTATTTCATATTCTCCTTCACTGTTTTTGTTTGGGCCAAATATCTTTCTCAATATCTTTCTCTCAAATACTTCTAACTTTTTTTCATCTGACTTTGTCGTCGCCCAAGTACTGCTTGCATACAAAGCTATTGGTCTGACTAGAACTTTATATAATGTTACTTTGGATTTCCTTGATAATAGTTTTGATTTGAACAATGGTAATAGTCCATAGTAGCATCTGTTTGCTGCAATGAGCCGTCTTTTCACTTCTTCGTGGCTATTAGCATCCTCATTAATATCTGCACCTAAGTATTTAAAATTTCCTACCCTTTCAAATGTGTACTCATTTACTTTCAAGGAATCCGATCTGTGGTTTTGTCTAGATACTATCATGTATTTTGTCTTTGTCTCATTAATTTTCAGGCCAATTTTTTTCCCCTCCTTCAGCAATATATCTGTTGTGTACTTTAGGTCGTCAACTGTTTCGGCTAATAGTACTATATCATCCGCGTAAGCGACTGCCGTTAGATGTCGATTGTCTTTTATTTCTATGCCCTTAGATTGGGATATAACTGTCCTCATAACTGATTCTAGGGCGATGTTGAACAGTGCAGGTGATAAAGCGTCACCTTGTCTAAGGCCAGTCGTTACCTGAAACTCCTCTGATAATTCTCCTCCAAAACTAATTTTACTTTTTGAGTTATATGTACACGATTTTATTAATCTGGTTAACTTGGCTGGTATTCCTAACGATTCCATGACTTCCCATAGTTTGTCTCTGTTGATTGAGTCATACGCTGCTTTGAAGTCAACAAATAGCAAATATGTGTCTTTATTGTATTCGTGACTCTTTTCAACAACTTGTTTTACGATGTGTATTTGATCTGTTGTTGATTTTCCTAGCATAAAACCAGCTTGGTATTCTCCAATTATTTCCTTGATATATGGGTTAATTCTAGTCAGTAGTATGTTGGACAATAGTTTATATGAAGTATTGAGTAGTGAGATCCCTCTATAGTTTTCACACTCCATGATGTCTCCTTTTTTGTGTATAGGGCATATGATGGATATACGCCATGCTTCGGGTATCTCCTCTTGTTCCCAGATTGTGTTCATAAGTTTGTGTAGCTGGTTCAGTAAACCTTGGCCTCCCTTTTTTAGGCATTCAGCTACTATTTCATCATCTCCCGGTGCTTTCCCGTTTTTTAGCATATCTAGTCCCATCTTCACTTCGTCTTCTGATGGTTTTTCAAGCTGCTGTTCTACAGTAGAGTATTGAATTATTGTGTTATTTTCATTTGGTTGGTTTAGCAATTTTTCGAACATATCTTTAAATTCACACGCAATTTCTTTACTCTCTGTTAGTAAGGATCCATCATGCTTCTTCATAGCTGTTGGCCTAGTTTGATATCCACGTTTAACTTCATTTACTTTTTCGAAAAATATTCTGGAGTTGTTATTCCTGTTGTTTTCTATGGTGTGTATCCGTTCTTTTTCCCATAATCTCTTATTCCTTCTGATGACCTTTTTTGCATCCTTTTGTTTTTGTGCTAGTAGCCTTTTATTGTCTTCACTAGGGTTCTGCAAAACTTTTGTTCTTGCTTTGTCTTTTTCCTCTTGAGCTGCTTTACATTCCTCGTTAAACCATCTTTTCTTTGTCTTTTTTGATACATATCCAAGTACTTCCTTTGCTGTTATTTTGATTGCTTGCTCTACCTTTCCCCAGGCTTCATTCAGGTTCACCATTTCTTGTATGTCTCGTAATTCTATCGATATTTTTTCTTGGTACACTTTAGCTGTTATTGTCTTCAGTATATCCTTATTAATTTTTTCTTTGTGCTTATTCTTTATTTTCCATTTTGTTGATATTCTGAGTTTGATTTTCGCTTTCACAAGGAAATGGTCCGACATTGCACTACTCCCTCGCATACTTCTTATATCTTTGACACATGATTTTATCCGGTTGTCCACTAACATGTGATCTATTTGATTTCTTACTAACCCACATGGGGAGATCCATGTTTGTTTGTGTATATTCTTATGAGGGAAGTACGTGTTACTTATTATCATATTTTTGGCTGTGGCAAAAGTGATTAGTTTGTTTCCATTGTCGTTCGTAATTTCGTGAAGGCTTTCGGATCCAATTGTAGGTTTGTATATGTTTTCTTTTCCAATCTTCGCATTGAAGTCCCCTAGTATTATTTTCGGTTTATCAATCGGTAGGGTGTCACACACCAGGTCTAAGTCTTCATAAAATTTGTTTTTTATGTCGTCACTCTTATCTTCTGTCGGTGCATAACAGTTTATTAGGAACATGTTGTACCATTTACATTTGAGTTCTATGTAGCATATCCGATCGCTTATTGGTTGGAACCTCACTATATTTGTCGCAACGTTATCACTTATTACGAAACCTACTCCGTGTTCATGTTTATCTCCACCACTGTATAATATTGTATTTCCTTGAGATTTCAAGGTACCTGAGTTTGTCCATCTCACTTCTTGAATCGCAGTTATATCCATCTCATATCGCTCAAGACACGATAGGGATGTTGTCAAAGCTCCAGCCCTATACAGAGATCGCACGTTCCAGGTTCCAATGTTGATGTCCGTTAAATCTTTGTTCCGAGGCTTATTATGTTGTTGATTTAACAATAAATGAAAAAAAATTTTGATATGATTTTTAAGTGACTATAACTATGTAACTCAGTAAATAAAAATTAATAATTTACTTTATGTTCTTAACATAATTCTGAACTAAGTACATAATATAACTATGGTTAAGGTTAATACATTTTTATAAACTAAATTAAATAGGCAAGTACTAGAAAAATAGAATTGATTTCAGTCATTCAGAAAATTTGCAAACTAAAATTTAAATATTTAAAAAAAAAATTAAAATTATAAATTAGATATTTACCTGAGGTACAAGGTTTATTTGTTTTAATAAAAAAATTTAATGTGTCCAGGCTTTTATTAGCCCCTTTAAATTTCATTTTGCATGAATTAACATGCCGATTCCAGTTTGTGGAGTTAATTTTCTTAAAATCCCGTTCACGTCCACAATATGAGCACTTCATATTAAAGAAATTACAAAATAAACCAACAGTATTGCGGACCGTAGTAAAATAATTTTAACAATTCAGTATTCACTAAAATAACGTCTATAACGCCTGACAAAGTGACAAGTGACTGAAGTCTGAAATACTGAATTACAGAAAACAGGAAAAGCAGGATTAAACAGTAACGATAATAATTGTTAAATTCATATCATGTTATACTATTTATATATATTTTATAGTATTTTTGTAAATCAATAAATCGTACGACAACATACACACACACACACACACACACACACACATTTTCAGCCGATGCTCTGCACGAAATTCTATTTTTATCTCACTGATATTGTGATTGTGATATTATGACTATTCATTAAATATTCCCATTTATATTTAATCTTGATTATAAATTCTAGTATTGTTATTAATGATAGTTGAACTATTGTAATAGGATTTCGTTATTCATTTTATATTTTTATCGCGAATCAGCGAAACGTTGATAGTTGGGTATTTGAGAGTCGGATAATTACATTATTAGTTACTCTTACTACTTTACTAGTAGTTCCAATATATAATTATAATTTTTTTTTTTTGTTTAAACCAAAGTCAGTTAGATAGTTAGTAAGATTTAAACAATATATATTATAATATTACCTACATAGTAATATTATCATCAATAAAATAATTTTTAGAATTTACTTATAATATAAACAATATGCTGAAATAGAAAGAGGTTCAATAATAATGATAATTATTCTAACATAGGATTAATTGCGATTTGCACATAATCAAATAATATCCTATTATTGCATACAAGACGTGACTTTATTTTCGTCATAACTCATAGAGCTGTTTATAAGTTAATCTATGTTATTCAGTCTTAATTGATTGTATTTATTTGTTCATTGTTGCTAACATTGACATGGCTATCAAATTACCATTTTTCATATTATCACCGGTTACCAAGACCAAGTACCCATCTATTAAAATGACACCCACCCCAAACTTTTTGGTGGTTCAGTGAACCACAAAATGCATGATCAAGCCGCCTCTGATCAATCGTATTTGTTTTCAGTTTATATAACACGCTATATTTTGGTATTTCGACTATTTTATAGCCCGGCGGTACGATCGAATAAAATTCGGGTATCGCATGCGATTGAAGTCCGTTGTCGAATGAGCCTGTGGCCAAGTTACATTCTACTTTTATCGTGTTGACGTTCATAATTTTCACCACGCGATCGGACTCATGTCTATGATTTCGGGGTAAAATACGTTTATCAAAACCCAATAACGGCGCAATGCTATCTTCGACGTTCAAATCGATATCACTATTACAATGTATGGTGCATTTCAATGTACTACTATTAGTTGACAAATTAAAAAAAATCACCCCGATGTCCTTCAGAAGTTCACGTATTTTAGTTTCCAAAACAATTATTTCATAACACCCAGTAGGTATTTTAATTTTAACGGGCAGCGGATGATTGCTGTGGATAACATGTAGAGTATCACATCCAGTTTCGACGTTAGGAATGGAATTGTATGTCTGCATACTTAGAAGTCCGATTTCTGATTTATCTCCCACTTCTATGGACGGAAAAAAATGACATTCTAACTCGGAGCTATTTCCACTCAGCGATAGTGTTTGAGACGGCATGATGTTGATGATGACGACGACAATAATATTATAAAATAATAATAATAATAATAATAATGCAATAATGCAATTATTGTTTTTCGGTTAAAAATTTCAAAAATAAATGTCCACAGTTGAAAGTATTGTATGCTTGTTGTCGTTCATAGTTATATTCGATAACACAGCCTTTAAAATATTTCACTAATTGCGGCGGCGGGTGGAGATTACCGTAACTATCGTAATAAAAAACTGATTTTCCGACTTTTTTATAACATACCCAATGCGTGCCTTTATTTTTTTCAAAGTCAAGGTTAACGACCGCACATTCCATGCGTATAGGTCCGGCAGCGGGCAACCTGTCTATGCAATATACACCTCTGAAATAAATTTTAAATTTAGCGTATTTTACAATTTCAAAATCATAAAGAGCGCAATTGGGTAAAATTAATTTTTTGGTATCGACGATTTTCTATTAGTTTTCGATTTCGCCGATTTACGCGTTCTTGACGGTGATTTTTTATTTTTATTTTTTTCGATGATATTTTTTCTTTCTTGTCACAGTCTTTTTCAATCCACTACCAGCGCGTTTAGCATCAGATTTCCTAATAATAGTATACGAGCCTCCGCTTTTATGCGGATTTAGATACACGCCTTTACCTAATTGTATAGGCGATCCGCCGTTCGATCTAATACTACGTATCGTCTTAACTATGTTAGATACCCCGCCGGCCAGCGTGCCCAAAGCCGAAAGTCCTGCTAATATAGGGATTAGCGCTAATGAACCACCAGTTTTAGGGACTTTGATCACACGAGGCAGTTTATTTTTTTTTTCGATTGAGCACCCCTGCTTGCTTTCACGTGTTTTTGTGATACGCATACCGTCGATTTAATTAATTTGCCCATATTCTGTGTCACCGGACACGTTTCGATCGATTTTTTTAATGTTTTTTTACATACGCCAACAATATTTCCGAACCCGCATCCGCTGCTTATTCCGGTCTGCCCGAGAGCAAGTCTTTTCTCTAAGTTAGTTCCCGGTCCGCAGTACTGATAACCCGGCAGATGTAATTCAACAGGTAAACTATTTATTATAGTGTTCAACAGCCCCGTACCGCTATTGGACTTGACCTTTGGAAGTGGCAACATTATATGAACGCTCCGTACGGCCGACGCACGTATTTATATGCATAAAATGCGATTCATCAGGCAAGACATAAAACTCAAAGTGGATAATATCGATTCGTTATCGTTATGTAATAGTAATGTCGAGAAGCTACCGCCTACGCGTTGTTTCCAAATTCTATCAGGGCGTTGATTGTAGGTCCGTCGGGATGCGGGAAAACAAATCTTATTTTCACGTTATTGGTTCACGAGAATGGAATTAAATTTGAAAATGTATACATTTATTCGAAAACACTGCATCAGGCTAAATATATCATGTTAGGCAAGATTTTATGCGATGTGCCTGGTATTAATTTATTTAAATTCAATGACAACGACACGGTGATACCACCCGAAAAAGCTCTACCAAGCTCGGTCTTTCTATTCGACGATATTGCGACAGAGAATCATGGATTTATTCGATCATATTTTATGAGATGCAGGCATAATCTAATAGACGTGTGTTATTTGGCTCAATCGTATTCGCGCGTACCGAAACAATTGATTCGTGACAATGCCAATTTTATAGTGTTGTTTAAACAAGACAAAATTAATTTAAAACACGTTTACGACGAACATTGCTCGGGCGATATCAAATACAGCGAGTTTAAAGATTTTTGCATGACGTGTTGGCGTGGAGGCAGATTTGAATTCGTCGTTATAAGCAGTGAACACGAACGTAATAACGGCCGATATAGTCACGGATTCGATACATATGTTATTATATAATAAGCTGGTATGTCGAAATTTATCGCATTACCCGGAAATCATGGGAAAGGTAAACAACTTACCATCGGTGACACCATCACCGACATTATTGGCAGATATTATTCAAGCAAGAATAAATATTAAAAAAAAATATGACGCGTTGAAAACTGGACGATTTGAAACGGAATCACTAATAAATAACACATTCAGTTCTATTATCGATCCACTTAATAAAATACGCAGTAATATCGATACCCCCCGCACACATTCACCACCACACCAGTTCAAACCATCACCACTACCACCACCACCACCGCCTCCAACACAACCACCATCAAGGTCAACATCGCCGTCTTCACCGCCGCTGCCATCGCTATCGGATGCTGACAAAAGACATTCTATCACCCCGACGTATCCGCCCACGTCGTATAATTTGAATGAACTGTACCGCGATTGGACTAAATGTGAATTTAATAAAATATACGGACCTCGAAAATTAACCGATGGCACATGTGTTCTGGGTAACAAAGAAATTCAATTTATCGATAACAGAATTCATATTAAAGATGATGATTACACATATTCTATAACATCGGGACTTATTGACTTATTATTTTCCAAGTCCCCAGCGTCGGATAAATACACGAATACAGATTTAAAAACATATAAACATATTTTAATTCAGACATCTGTGCACAAAACGATAGACGGTACACGTATTCGTAGCTCTATAGGAGCAAAATATATGAATATAATCTCAAGTCTGTTTAAGATCGGCGGCGGAGGCGACAAGTCTGGAAGTGGTATAAATATGCGATTGCAAAAACATAATATTGTTTATTGGAACGATAAAAACGATCCCAACGAGCTGGTCGACAGATTGCGTCTATTGTATTCGTATCTCGCGGCAGGTAATACAGGGGTACGCAACGAGATAATTTCGATTTGCGAAGAGTTGGTCGAGGCTAAAATATTGAAAAATATTCCCAATGTCTAAGCACGCGATCGTGGCTGAACTTCGCGAAGCGGCCAGGAGAACATACCCACGACGTCGTGTCATTGTTTACGGAAAAAAACGATTTATTTCAAGCAGATCTCGTGGACATGCAACAATATTCTAACGTGAATAAAGGGTATAAATATATACTATGTGTTATCGATTGTTTTACTAAATATGCGTGGGCAGTTGCGTTAAAGTCCAAAAAAGGCGAAGAAGTCTCGACGGCTGTTAATAAAATTTTCGTACAAAATAGCCCTAATCTATTGCACGTAGATCGCGGATGCGAGTTTTACAATAAAAATTTCGAAGCTTTAGTGAAAAAATACAATATAAAAATGTATAGTACGTTCAGCGTGCTCAAGGCGTCTATTGTAGAACGATTCAATCGCACGTTAAAAGAACGAATGTTTAAACAATTTACCGGTAGAGGTTCGCATGTTTGGACGACTATTTTACCGTCATTAATCGTCGACTATAATAAGTCGGTTCATCGTACGATCGGGATGACGCCGGTACAGGCTGACGCGGACCCGACTGGGGTAAAATTGATTCGAGTTATGGAAAATAATAAAAAAATAAAATTTGGTGTGGGCGATAAAGTACGCATTAGCGTGTACAAAGGAGTTTTCACCAAAGGATATTTACCCAATTGGTCTACGGAAATATTTACAATCATCAAAGTGAATAGAACAACGCCAAGCACATTTATCCTACAAGAGTACAAGACTATACGGGTAGTCCGATAGCCGGTGGGTTTTATGCCGAAGAATTACATAAAACAGAACTACCCGATTATCTGGTGGAAAAAGTAATCCGCACCAAGGGACGGCGTGCATTCGTTCGTTGGCTCGGTTTTACAGACGAACATAATAGTTGGATAAATAAGGACGATCTTAAAATATAAATATAGTTAACGCGATACCATGGATGTGTTCGGTGGTTCGCCGGCTAGTCGGTTGGATAAAGAATCGCTGACATT
Source organism: Rhopalosiphum padi (assembly GCF_020882245.1). Lineage (NCBI taxonomy): Eukaryota > Metazoa > Arthropoda > Insecta > Hemiptera > Aphididae > Rhopalosiphum > Rhopalosiphum padi. The sequence continues at coordinate 79,202,451 of NC_083599.1, forward strand.
AGCGAAAAGTTTACTGAAGAAATCGATTCACATGTTATTTTAATCGAGATTAATAATACAAAAATCACTGCACTCGACGAGAAATGTACGAAAGAACTGAGTTTACATGCTAATTTAATAGAGGCAAATTATAAAAAAATCTCTACGCTTAACGAAGAGGCTAGGGTTAATGAAATGAAAATAGTTCACCTAGAATCAGCATTCGTATCGATAGTCGATAAATATTTTTTAGAGAATAATATTAAAATCGCCGATTCTATAAACTCCGTAGAGATTATAAATAAAAATATTTTAGAATTAAAAGCCGTCTTAGCCCAGATTAATGCCGGAATACTTATTCTCGAAAAAAGAATCGCAGATGTATTGATCAGTTATAATTTAGCGTCCACCCTAGTAAGACGTTAATAATATATATATATATATATATATATATATTGTATAAACGAGCGCAGTAACTTGAACGATGGCGTCAGCTATTCTAGACATTCAATGCATAATGGGCGCGAATTTTAAATGTTTGATAAAAGAAATGTCTATAGTGGACGTACATAGTCGCGCTAGCCAACATTGGATTTTCAAGCACACTCAAACACCGCATACGGCTAAAAGCAAAGCCGTGAACATGTGGCTATATCGTAACTATCATCAACTGTCTATGGATTGTGGAGACGTACAGTATTCTGAAATCGAAAGGATTTTAAAATCACTACATTTTGAACGCATTTACGTGAAAGGCGAAGAAAAGAGGCAAATAGTTCAAGATTTCATTCCTCAAGTTGATGTAATCGATATGGGGACAGATTTAGACTGTCCACGACTCAACCAACTTCATCAGCAATTGGATTATGTTAATATTAATAATAATAATAATAATAATAATAATAATGCTAATCGTATGAAAAATTGTAAACTATCATTTCCGTGCTGTATACACCATATGGATTTAGATCACTCACAATGTACGTATAACAGAATTTTCGCGTTACAGAGGTGGTTTATAAATAATGTATAAAATAATATTATATCGTGTTTAATTTTATACAAAATAATATTGTATTTATATAATATATATGTATCATGCTTAATTTTTTTCGTATAATAATATTATATTTTTAAAATAAAATACTTACATATCATATTATTTTCTTGCGACGTTTTTATTTAAAATATATGAATGTTTATGTTTACTATATAATATATATGGACGGCGCGCGGGTAAAAGGGAACTAGTCAAAAAACGATAGTTTTCAGGAAACAAAAAAAACTTCTCATTTCTTCAATAATTTTTTTTTTCAATTATTCTTCTTCAAAAATGTCACTTAATGAGTTACTTCACCATTGTGTAACAAAATATTTTGAAAATTTTATTCATTTTAGTACTTAAGTGACTTATTACTTTTTACACATCATGAAACTGACTTATATCTTTTTACACATGACTTATTACTTTTTACACATCATGATACTGACTTAACCTTTTAACTATCTAATGACTAATATTATTATTATTCTCTATACATTTCATAGTTGAATCATATTATTAGATTTATTACCTTTTAAGCATACTATTATCTTAATAAATATGGTTAGGTTAGGAATTAAAATGATTAAAATAGTTTACCATACTGTACCAAATTCAACAAATCTGATATCTGAATGTAACTACCTGGTATTTATTAAAAAAAAAAACAAAAACATAACAATATTTAGCTGTAAAATGTTACAAAGAATAACAAAATAATATAAAAACTTTTTTCAATTTAACTTCCTTCAATTAAAATTGGTGAATATTAAAAAATAAAATGTTATAATATAAAACTTAATATTAAACAAAATAATAATTATTATTATAGTTTAGTCTTCATCGCTTTCCTCCTGAATCAATGGATCTTGAATATTATTGGTACAACTAAGGTTTTTATAAAAATCATGGTATAAATCAGGAATATACTTCAGTAAGGAGAGTAAATCTTTTTTCTTTTCTTTAGAAATGTTATTAGGTTTTGAATAACATATAGGAACTATAAATTCTGTTAGATTTTTTATATGCTTTCCACGCTTTACCATATCTATGAAGCAAAACTCTTCATCTGGCTCAAGTGAATTTTTATACATCACTGTCATGTCTATGGTTTTTTCATATTTAAACCATTTTATATCTTTCCACTTTATATGGTGCCCATCTTTATTTATTTTTTTCATCTGTATACCAGTAGCAGCTGTTTTTAAAATACTTGCAAAATCAAATATTTCTTCAATTTTAAGTTCTATTACTTCAAAAGGTGATTTTTTCCCAGTTAAGCGTATAAGTTGTGCCCAGTCATGAGGGTGATAAATCGGTGCATCATAAACTTTTTTTTTTTTTTCAATTTGGGCATGGTCGGAATCACACTCCATTCGGGTGTGGCCAGGTACTAAAAATTTGTGTTCTAAGACTTCAAGAGAAGGTGATTTTTTCAAAACGTACAAGCACATGGCCAAAAATATACTGTTTTTGTTTTGGCCGGGACATGAATCACTATAGAGACAAACATGTGTGATTTGAGCAGGTAAATTCATTAAATAATTATAAACACAAGAAGCTATTTCATTTGCTCCTCTCTTTGCCATAGATTCATTCCATATATAACAGGTTGCTTGGTCAGTCTTCAAGTTATGTATAGTAAGGTTATACGTCCAAAGCTGACGCTTATAAAAAGCAATTGAATTTTGTAATGATGGTGTGGGTAAGCACTGCTGCAAGTCAAATGATAAAACTAATATTTTATTATCTTCTATCTGCATACTTGCTTTGTCTAATTTCTTTGTTGCATATGCCATTTCAGCCATTTTATGGTGTAGTTCCTGTTCCTTTAGTAATACTATTTTTTCAGGTCCATCAGTTTGCATTTGTATCTGCATTTTTAAAACATCACATTTATTACAGGTATCTTTTTTTGGTTCCTTGATTTTTATATTAGCTTCATGAAACATTTTCTCGTATAATTTCCTACTAACTGGATTAATAAGATTCTTTGAATACATTTCATAGCATTTATTTAAAGTAAAATGATAAGGCAAGTATAACTTGGACGATTCTTTTCTGCAGTAATGACTTTCATATGCAGGTAAAGACTTGAGACTTCTTTTTACTAATTTGATGTCTTCTGGTGTTTTTTTATTTGAAGGTGGATGACAACCTCTTTTGTCAGGAGTAGTTTTGTTTATACCAGTTGTAATTTTTTGTTGGCAAATTGTCCAAATAAACTTTCTCCAAATATTTTTAAAAAACATGCTTTACAGACTTTAATTAATTCATCATTAAATGGTATTTGATAATTATAAGTTATCGACCTTTTTTTTTGTTTTTCTGGAGTAGATCGTCTCTTTCTCTCAGTACTTTTTGGTTGAAAATTAATTAGTCCAGCTAAAAATGAAGCTCTTCTATTTCTGTCTTGCATTTGCCAATATTTGGTGAACAATCTTTGAATATGTTCTTGGCTAATTTTTTCTGCACATTTTAAACGACAATTACCCAATTGTACCATTTTTCTTTCAGGTATTTCTTTTTCACTTTCTGTGACATATGACTTCCCTGAATTACGCTTTAATTTTCTTTCAGCTCTAATTATTCTGGATTTAGATTTTGGTCTATTTTCAATGTTTTCAACATTAGCTTCAACTGTGTCAGGTTTTCTTGGTAATGTAGTAGTTTCTAGATTTTCAGTATTAAGATTATAATCGAAGTTCAAATCAGGTATATCATGGTTAGGTGGACTATAGGTAGGATCAAGATCTGAATCATCAACATTCTCATCATCATTCTATAGCAGAGTCAAAAAAAATAAATTGATATTAATTTTAATAATAAATATGAATATTGTATAATTTGTATTGGCGCACTAAAATAAAAATAAATTCAACCTAGTGTTATTTGTTAACAATTATGAAGAATGGATACCTCAGGGCTTAGACTTTAGTTTAAATAACATCAATGTTAATCTTTTCTTATTTATTTAAAAATTTATTATAGATTTCATAATAGTATTATCACGATATTACTAAAACTAATAATAAGTAGCTATAAATATATATATATTTTTTTTTTGAATTTTTATGGAAAATAAATTATTATTTGACTGAATTTTGAATGCCTAACACATAAACTTAATACTTCTACTGTAGATTATATTCATAGATTTTATCGTTATTCTTATTTGTTATACAATAACATGTTATTCACTCATGGCATTGTCAAAAGTATGTAGAACAACTATCTAATTATTGTAGGTTAACTAAAAATATTTTACCTCTGAACTGAATTGTACAATACTATGGTGTTGTACTAATACTGGTGAATGGACTTTTAGTATGTACGGTTCTTCCAATGGAGTAGATGTCGATTCCAACTGATATAACCATTTTTCACATTTTTCTATATCATTTTTTATCTTAAAAGATTCAAATTCTTCATGTTTTTTGAGATTGCCTTTTGACAATATCAAACTATAATCAACTACCTACCAAAAAAATATAAATAGGTACAATAACGGTGGTCTTTTTTTTTTGTCAAATCTACTCACTACATTTTTTTCGAGTTCACCTACAAAAGTTGAGGATACGTGTACTACCTTGTTGTCTTTCCATGCAACAGCTGAAATAGGGACATCTTCAACCACTGTGAAACACTCTTCAGAATATCCACGATCTTTTTTCATCAATAAACGATCATCTGTCAAACAGACGTTTGGAAAACGATTACGTCTAAATGTGCCAACTGTGTGAATGCCTTTTTTTTCTAGATATATCATAACTGGTAATGAGGTATAGTAATTATCGAAAAATAACTTATGGTGCACATTTTCCGGCACCATTCTAGTCATTCTCACAACAATGTTGCCTGTAGCTCCAAAATCTGGTTCATTGTGTATAATTCGTTCGTCTTCCTTATTTTCATTTCCCGTGTAAATTTCAAAGTTATAACCGTAGCCAGAAACACCACATAAAACAAATAATTTATACCCCCATTTATGAGGCTTCAGAGGGAGATACTGTTTGAGATATGATACAGCTTTAGTTGGACACAATTGCTCATCTAATGATAAGTTTTCTTCGATAGGTACAGAGCTAAACTTTTTATTAAGTGTGTCAATAAGTGGCCGAACTTTAAAAACCCTGTCACGATTTGGATTATCTCTAGGTAAATCTAAAGTGTTGTCGTTAAAATGCATATACCGCCTAATATTTTCAAACACATTTACACTCATGCAATTTCTTATTATTTTATTATGAGTATTTTCTGACCAATATGACCTCGTATTTGGTAGATGGACGATTGACATCATTGTAATTATGCCCAAAAAATGTCGTACGTCGTTTATCGTTATTTTATTTAGTTTTTCGGGATTTTGTTGAGTACTATAAAGTGTAGACTGTTCGGCAATATGTGCTAATAACTCGTTATCAAAAAAATAAGAATAAAATTCTTTAGGTGATTTCATTTCTTTTATTTCGTCAGGCATTGGCTTTTCCCCAAAAAATTTTATAAACTCGGGATTCTGTGAAAAATTTCCTTTTCTCCAAATCGGGTCCACCTTTTTTATTTTTGGTATATTTTTTGTTTTAGGATTATTAGAAGCAATTAGTTTTCTTGTGGATCTACGGTTTCTACTTATAGGTATTTGTGAAACAAATGACGAAGATGGTGAAACAGATTCTGTTGGCAAAGATTGTACATCTGATGGAATTTGAATGACAATAGGGGATTGTGACGTTTTTTCTTCAGAAAAATACACGGGATAATTCAGTATATTATCAGCATCGTCTAAAGTTTCATTTAAAATGCGGTCGTCATTTTCAAATAATTCCTAATTATAAAATAAAAAATCCTAAATATAATAAAATACTAATACCTCATAAAAATAATAATAAGTAACTTACGGGAAATTCAAAATTTTCGTCATCACTTAGACCAATATCAGCAAACTCATCGTCGCTTTCAATAGGTATACTTAAAATTCGTTGAATTTCTGATTCATTATTCACTAAATTATCACACATTTTGATTTTTTAAATAATAAATAATTCGAAAAAATACTTTCATAAAAATATAAAAATCGACGGAGTCGGGAGTAGTAATAACACTAATAACTATGGTACCTATATTGCATGGAAGTGCACCAATGCATTAGAACAAAATACGTAATTTTACAGTATTCAATATAAAATTATTATCTTGGTATTTGTATAATCATAAATAATAATAGATATGAAGTATGATGATATTTTTTTGGATTTCCCATCGATTTTATTTTCGTCACAACACACATTACAACATTGACAGATAACGGATATTTCATAACGTTACTCGGTGGATTTTATTTTAGGTATATGGAATACGTAATACACTCTAGCGGTGAAATTCAATTTTAAACTTCTTTATCATATTATAGATTTTATTTATCAATATAATTATTATCAATAAAAATCATATTACGCTTACTATAACCATTGAAACAACGCAGTGCACCAGTGCCCTTGCATGCAGTGAAGGGTTAAATTATTTAATTAAAGATAGTAATGGAGTTATTATGTTAAAAAAACCACATTTATTATACTCAATGCCAAGTTTTGATGTACTGCTGTGGTTTGCAATACTGTGATCTTTTTATTTATTCAAGCAAGTATAAATGTATTTTAATTAATATAAACAGAGATGATATTTTTTTAAAGAATTGTATTTATAAAATGAATAATTTTTATTTTAAACATTACTTAAAACAATTAACAATTCATTTTGGATTATAAGGTTTTATATATTAGTACAATAAAAAAGTAACTTTTCAATATACATGTATATACCATATATTATATTGTAATTTTTGTTATTGTTTTAATATCATTAAAATTCTTTAAATGTATAATTATGTTTAAATTTAAAGGTTTATATTGATATATTATTTATATACACATGATAAATGATTTAAGTTTTAAATTTGAATTGTTTAAATACAAATAAGACATTTGATTTAAATATTAAAATGAGTACAAAATCATATTTTTCATTTAATTAAAGGAGGCTGTACATTTGTCATTACACAACACACAAATATTATATTATCAATACATTCCCAAAGTTCAATAGGAATTTTCTGAAGTATATTTTAAATCTTTATTCTCTGAATAGATCTTTTAACATGTATTCGAACACTAGCAATATTATAGGTTCTTATAATTTCGTCTTCAGTAAAAACTCCATTGTGCATAAAGGGGGGCATAACTAAAATCGAGTTTTTTTCATTTACACTTGTTTTTATCCCAGGAAACCCCTTGTCAGCCATGACTTGATCCCCAGGTTCTAATAAGTTTAACAAACCACTATCATTAGTAATAAAGCTATCACTAGCTCTACCACCATATGCTTTTGAAACAAAAGTTATCATACCACATGGAGCTATTCCAACTAAAAATTTACAAGTAAAAGCAGATTTATAATGAGAGTACATAAATGCTCTTTGATCAACATGTGGTGGTTGTTCAGTTTTGATTTCTGTACAGTCAATAATAACCCTACAGTTAGGATAATATTGTTTAAAAGATTGTGGTAAAGTGGAAACAATAGATTTCTTACTAAAACAAAAAATTTTTTTGTAGCAACTGCTAGCATTTTTAAAACATTTTTAAAAATTCTTGAATATGTGGACCGGTGTAGATTAAAAAATATTGAAATTGATGTAAAACTAATTCCTAGTTTTAACTTCACTAATGATAACAAAAGTCTATCTTCTTTAATTTTTTTAGAATAATTTTGATCATCAATGTATGTAAGAAAAACATTAAAAGTTTCAAAGTTAACACCACATAAAGATATTAAATGATTTTCATTTTTTATAGATTTAAAACCACTAAAATATTCTAAGATATCATAGTTTACACTACCTTCACATTTATCAACCATTTTAGGTTTGAAATAAATTGAATCTAAGCCGAAAATATTTGTGTGCTAACATTATTATTGGAAAAGAAACAGGAAAATTCAAAACTGTTACTTATTAAATTCAAAGAAGTTTGAGTAGATTTATCCTCAGTGTATTTTACAACATCAGGACAGTCAAGCTCATTTGATTCAGTTAAATTATTAAGAATTATTAAATTTGTAGGTATGATTGTATTACAAAAATTCTAAGTCAATTGATGAAATAATTTATATCAATAAAACAGTATGTCTTAAAACAAGAGAGGCTGAACGTTTGAAAAACAGAAAATTAATGGAAAGATTAGTTGATGTAACTATTTGTCTTGCCAAAGGTGGGCGGCCATTCCGTGGTCATGATGAAAGTATTAATAGTCATCAAAAAGGTTTATTCAAAGAGTTTATCCAAGTATTAAGTAAATATGATGTTGTTTTAAAAGATCACATTGATTTTGGACCAAAAAACGCTCAATACACTAGTAACAGGATTCAAAACGATATTATTTTTTCAATTCATAATGTTCTTAATGTACTACGAAGTCTAGTTTTTATACATTTTAGAAAAGAAAAAGACCTTTCACAAGCTACCTGAAAAATAAATAAAACATATTAAATAAACAAAACATAAAATGAAAAACATTAAAATGTAAAATTTTCATAATTTTTTATGGAAGTTTTCAAAGCATGGATCCAAACATAAACCCGGTTGTGAATCACATTTATTACAATAATAAATAGTTTCTTCTCTTTTTCCTGTGGAAGCACACAATCGGCACCTTTTGCGAATGTATCTATTTTTATGATTTTTTTCAACTTTACATGGAAAATGACGTTCGGATATCTGAGGACGAATTAGTGGTACCGGGTCAGATTTATAAGAAAGTAAAGCTTTTATAACTGATAACCGGTAGTCATATAAGTTTACTTTTTTTATATTTGTGCAATAAAGTATATGTGAATTTAATAAACTTATTTGTAAAAAATGAATCGCAATTTTTTTATACCAACGTAAAGTTTTACGTTCGGCTGGATAATAAGACATCATTTGATCTTGGCGATCGATACCTGACATATATTTATTATACTCCGCTATTGCCAAGGGTTTGATTTTTTTTTGACCATGTCGATTAGTTGTTTCAACCATTTCATTTTTAAATTTTGAACTTATGCTAAGTACGTCACGCCTATCTTTCCATTTGACAACACATATTCCATCCTTAGTATACTTGCCAACTGATTCTCCAGGTTTGAGCTTTCTGGTAACAACTTCTTTTGGATTATCTCTTCTATTAGTACGTAGAGTTCCGGTACAATATGTTTTTCTTTTCAATAATTTATGGGCTAGTTGAACGCTGTTGTAATAGTTATCCATAAATAACGAATAGCCTTTGTCAAGATAATTGTCCATTAGTTTTTCCACGACTTATTCGGTATGACTAACTCCGGGCAATACACCAGTACCTTGGCCAGAATAAATCATAATTTGTTGTACAAGTCCTTGGTGTTCAGTTAACATGTACAACTTAACGCCATATTTATGGCGTTTATTTTTTATGTATTGCCGAAATACTAGACGGCCGCGCCAAAGTACCATCGATTCGTCTAACGACAAATTTTCAGAAGGGTGATATATTTCTTGCATTCGTTTATTGAAAAAATCCAAAACTTTTTCAACTTTATATATGCGACTAGGTACCTCTTCATCAGTTTCGGGATTTTTACAAAAATGTAAAGCGCGCATAATCAACATGTACCTATTTCGACTCATTTTTTCTCGAAAACAGTTCAAATTAAATAGTTCATCGGTTTTCCAATAGTCTGACATTTTAGGCAATTTTATTGTGCCTGTGTGTAAAAGCAAGCCAAAAAAAACTTTCAGTTCGTTTACATTTGTGTCTACCCATTTTGTTATACGGGATTTATCGCTGGATCTATTCATGTATAAATCTGTTGCATAGTTGTTTGTTTCTCTAACAACGAATTCGAAAAAATCATTGGTCAGTAATAAATTAAAAAAATCAATTGGTTGGTCTCCATCAGGTCTTATTTTTAACCCAACATTTTCATGAAAATCAATAGTGTCCAAATTAGGCGAATGGTCCAACCAATTATAATTTGGAGCCGAAACACGTGTTGTTGGTTGTTTTATTATCCTATGCCGAGTTGTGGGTGGAGATATTAGTGGCGGTGATAATGTACCAGTTTCACTATTTTCCTCATCTAAACGTAACGGACTTACCTCATCAATAATAGGATCATCTGTATCAGTCACATTATTGTCATCAATTTCACCAAAAATCATTTCACCCACAGCATTGTCTGCAGGTTCTTCAAAATCGACATCATCATCGGCAGAGTCACCTTCACCCAAATCTGTGTCAGAACTAAGATCGAAGTCCTCATCACTGGACAAAGGGTTTTCAATTAAATTAAAAATTTCCTGATCGGTCAGTCGTTTTTTTTTTATTGGAGGTGATTTTGATGTACCCGGATTATTGTCCATTTTGTATGAAAAAAAGGGAAGAATTTATCAACTAATTATCTCAAAAAACTTATCAAAGAAATCGAGTAATAAAATGTCGTTTACGTCATGAAAATAATTGTATTTATTTCTACGAAACCAATAAACAAATTACTAGCACTCTGTTCAAACTTTCTTGGAATATTGATGTGTTTTACAAATAATCTGTATTACCAAATCATAATAATTTTGTCGTAGACAAATGGGAATCAAATTAAATATATAATAAACGGTATGTAAAAATATGAATGTAGGGTGTACCATAGTATGCGAAAATAAATATACATTTATTGTTATTATACATCCGAGCAAGATACACCCTGTAGATTATAAAAATAAACTAATACTATTTCGTCAGAATAATATAGTAACAACGAAAATAATATGATATTAAAATATTATCGGAAATAGCACAGCCGCGTAATCGGCATCGCCGTCGCCGTCGTCGTCATTCGGGAAAAATTAATTAAAACTCGCTAAAAATAGCTACGCAAAATCCAAATATACCATTGAAATCACGACATCTTGATGAATAACCACATAAAAATATTGAAACAGTGCGTCTATAACCGATCAAATAATACACCCATAAAGATATACATAACATTTGTCGACTACGCGTCGACAGCGGTCCCTGAGACCGTGTGACAGTTGTCGACTACGTGTCGACCGTGGCATTGAACGTGTTAATGAAGTTACACTATTTAAATGAGTGTTTGAAGTTTGGTGTGCTTTAAATTTAGTTGTAGCTAATTTCCAATTATTAAATCCGACTTTTGAATACGCAGAATCTGTATAGCCAGCTATAATTCCTGAAGAATTTGTGAACATCCGACAGGGAAAACAAAAAGCTCTGTCTAATTTCACACTGTATTCAAGCCAATTGAATAATTCATACCAAGATTTATTAAAGCACCGAAATCTATCTCCAAACTTTGTTCGTGGATACAATTTAAGTTTGGGTTGAAATGGGCCTCGAACAACCCTATCTTTACGTTCTAACTGGAATACCGGCAATAAATTAGCAGGATCATCAGGATCTAAATTTTTTAGAATTCATGCATAAGATAAACTATTTAAATTTAGTACATTATACTTACTTGATTTGATAATTTAGTTTTTAAAATTTTAAAACTTGTTTTCTTAATAAATTTATTACAAAAATAACAACATTTAAATAACATGAAGTATTAACAAACATAAATACACAACATTGATCAACACAAATATTATCAGTTAGGTATAACTAATGTAACTAATTAGCAATAAAGTTTATTGGTTAATGGTTACTACAAAAGTAAAAAATTACAATATTTATATACCTAATATACATAAAAACAAGTTAACAACAAATATCAACAACCAATACAAAACATTGACCCAACATTATAGTACCATATGTATGCTTTTACACTTAGTAACCCTGGATCAGTATGCCACCAAACACTGAACACAAATAGTAAACCCAACAAAGAACATAGACAAAATAACAAATTAATATTATTATATATTATTTCTACCTACCATTAAGATATACACATGTTATAAATTAAATGTTTAACTAGATACATTGCATCTATAAACACAGTCTAGAATTGAACACAAACAGCCAACATAAACAAACATTAATACATTATTAAAACAATTTTATATAAATACCTAACACCTCATGTACAATATTTGACTCAGTAACTTTTTCAAATTCTTCAACTGTATGACTACACTGTGCTAATGGTACTGGATCATCTGGATCATTGTCACCTAAATTAATAAAATGAATATTGTTAATTCATAAGTTAAATAATATGTATAGTCTATGGATAGTGGATTATATTATATTAAAGTACTAATATAAACTTAACAGAATTTTTTTTTGTTCTTTTTGGCATAAAAAAGTCATGCAAAGTTTTCAATCTTTTATTTTTGGCTGCCATTCTGATTATTGATATTTATTATTTAATAATATTTATATTATATAATATACTATATTTGTATTAAACAATAAACTTATTTAAATTCAAATGAAAATTAAAAATTACGCTGCGATGCTGTTATCAAAAATTTGGCACAATTATATACGCAGCTGCTGCTGCAGCAGGCTTATTAACAAAACAAAGTACAAACCGACAACCGTTTACAAAACAAACCGGCATTCTTCACAAAAACCACGGTCCATGATTGTAAATTTTATCTATGAGTTACAATCGTGGTCGTGACGAAAACATAGATAGGTAATAAAGAATTATTACCACGGACTAAGAAAGTCTATATATAGACTATTATTCTAAGACCGTGTTCCATGATTATTAGTTATTACGTAACCTATGGGGGGACGGGGTGGCCGAGCGGTCTAATTCGTCGGCTGCGGAGCAGCTGGACCCGGTTCGATCCTCGGCCACTGGGCGGCATTTTTCTTCGGGTAAGTCACGGTGTCCGGAGAACAAGTGCTGCCATCCCCCCACCCCGGGGCATGGCAGAAACCTACGGGTGCCCCATTAAAAATTCTGCCAATCAGGCGCCGGGCTTACTCCCGAACTACATACGCCATACGAAAAAAAAAAAAAACGTAACCTATAATATGGACGAAAACTTTATTGACATTGATAACATTTCTTATCGATCAATTACTAATATTACTGTTACTGTTTCAGCCACGGATAGGATATAGATACAATACATATTATAAGTATAATCTATATCTATATTCGTGGTTTCACCATTATAATCCAAGAGGCCAAGAACGTCGCTGGGGAGGCCAGTGCCCACCCTGCCTCCCCCGTAGACACGCCTATGATCCCCTCATAAACAGTATGAAAATGGCGAGTTGTGTGACAATGACAAAAATTACACATCAGAATTTGAAACTCCTCATAAACAATATGAAAATGACGAGTTGTGTAATAGTGACCAATGGGCAAAATTAGAGGGTAGACGTATTGTTGACCTTAAGCATATTTTTCAATCTTTACAGTCTATACAACACTTGGGATTTGATTGTTCATTTAGAGATTTAGAGTTTGTAAAGGAAAATAGAAAGGGATATTATAGTACATTTCATTTCAATTGTAAAGTGTGTGGTATTACAAATATACCATATATGGTATATAATATGGTATAATATACCATAAAGTGTGTGGTATTACAATAAACCAGGTATGGTAGCTCGGGGTACTTACAACGATGTGTGTAAGTTTCAAAACGATCGGTTAAAGGGTTGATTTTATACGATTTTCTAAAGGGCGTTTAGCTAAGCGATCAGCATACGCGTGCTGTATTACTATAAACTACGTATAATCGTGTTTTAAAAAATTCCAAAAATCGTATAAAATCAACCCTTTCACCGATCGTTTAGAAACTTACACATATCGTAGCAAGTATCCCGGGCTATCATACCTGCGATTTTGGTGAACCTACTACAAATATCACGGAGACGGCGATCTTATTGTGCATTGTTGGTACCGCGAGATTCTCCCGGCAACAGCTAAACGCCCTTTAGAAAATCGTATAAAATCAACCCTTTGACCGATCGTTTTGAAACTTTCACAGATCGTAGCAAGTACCCCGACCTACCATACCTGCAATTTTGGTGAACCACTGGTTTTGTGAAATAGCCGAACTATATCACCGTAACAATTTCTGACTGCGTTTGCGTCATACAAATCCACAACCGACGCATAACATGTTTATTATAATCGTGGCAAATGCGCAATAATCAGTACTCAGAATTATCATGTTTGCAAGCTTGCCAACTTTTGTAATTACAATAAAAGTACAATAGTAGGTATTTTATGTCTGTTTTATTCAACTGGATGGAAAGTGTACAAATTATTTTATACTTATATTATGTTTCTAGTGACTTAATTTTAGAAGCTAATTGATGAACACAAAACAAATATTTGAGTCATTATATATGTAACTTAAAATAGATAAGAAAAACAACAAAACAACATTATTAAAGATTTTATAAAAGTTATACACTTCATTATAACATAATTAATTAAAATAAATAAAATATAAATGAAAAGGATGAAATACTTACAATCAACAAATCGTGGTGTGGTCGGGTTATTAGGGGGTTGTGGAGCTTTATTAACTGTCGCTGCAACACAACTACCCCTAGCAATCTCGACAATTAATTCTGCTCGTTGGCTAGTAGAACACATTTTTGAAACTGCAAAACAATAAAACAAATAAAATTATCGAATACAAAACCAAATTGGAGGGAAAATATTTTTGCAGCGCAATCTACAGTGACTATCGATCGTATACAAATTAATTAATAATTGACTACTTGTGCGATCGAAATGAGACTTGCACCATTAGATTACTATTAATATAATAGTCTATTATCCATGTTAATTTGTGGTCTAATGATGTATACAAAAACACTACAGAACGATAGTAAATGCACTCAGGAATGCACTCGTATCACTTACAAAGCTCCAAGTCCAAAGCCTGATTTTATACGATTTTTTGAACTGGTGAACTCCTGATTTACCTCCAGATTGCAATGCAATGACGATTTTCTAAATGGCGTTTAGCTGTTGCCGGTTGAATACAGCGGCAGACCAACAACATCCTGCTGTACCACAGCATCCAGCATCCTGATGTACCACATCATCCAGCATCCTCCTGCACCACAACATCCAGCATCCTGCTGTAGTGCATTTACTATCGGCCTGTAGTGTTTTTGAAAACGGCAAGTCCATATAACGGCCATCCGGCAAGTAAGTATAACATTTACCGCCGGGTTGCATTGCAATCTTGCGGTAAATCTGTGTTCTCCTGTTCTAAAAATCGTATAAAATCAGGCTTTGGACTTAGAGCTCTGAGAGTGGTATGAGTGCATTCCTGAGTGCATTTACTATCGTTCTGTAGTGTTTTTGTATACATCCAGTCCGAATGAAGGCCGTCCGGCATGTAAGTATGTAATTTACCGCCGGGATGCATTGCAATCTTGCGGTAAATCAGGAGTTCTCCTGTTCTAAAAATCGTATAAAATCAACCCTTCGACCGATCGTCCTGAAACATTCACACATCGTAGCAAGTACCCCGGGCTACTGTCCCTGCAAGTTTGGTGAGTCTGCCTCAAATATCACGGAGACGGTCATCTCATTTGACATTGTTGGTCTGCCGCGGGACTCACCCGGCAAATAACAATCTCCTTTCCAAAAATCGTATAAAATCAACCCTTCGACCGATCGTCCTGAAACTTACACACATCGTAGTAAGTACCCCGAGCTACCATTCCTGTGATTTTGGTGAACATATGGTCCGCAAAGTTAAGAAATAACGTATTCGCAGCTATATGTAAGCAGCCGGACGTTTTTCAAAAATCTATGAAATCCCAATTTCTTTAATATTGCACTTATCGATCTGATTTTTTTTTTTTATTGTTCATAATGGTATTCTCATTGATATATTACTGTTGGAAAACTTCCATCAATCCTAAAACCGAATTAATGAGGTGAATTTTTCGAACATAAAAAACCGGTAGATTTTACATATAAACCGTAATTTTCGCTACATTTTTTGAACATAACGCTCTAAAAACTTAAATATTTTTTCCAAGTCTATGAGGTTATTTTTTCCTGATAGAACGAATTATTACAAAAATTATTATGTGCAATGTGCTTTTGTACTTAAAATATTTTGGAAGTAATTATTTTTTGAACTTAAAGAAAACGTTGATTGTACTAATAAACGGTAATTTTACCATCTACTTTTTGAACATAACGCTCTAAAAACTTAAATATTTTTCCCAAGTCTATGAGGTTAATTTTTCCTGATAGAACGAATTATTTTCTACGACTAACGAGAGCTGAGGAAATGGGAAATACGAAAACATTTTTGTACGGTCGAATTCCGATTACCTGAATGGCTTCTTAAATACCAGTATTAATTAAATTCCGGTGAGGGACGCAGCTCTGGCGTGGTGGCGTGTGCACCGTCGCTGCGTCAGTCGAAAAGTTGTAACCGATGATCTTTACTCGTGACGTGTCGAATGGTTACGAGGGCAATATGATTTTTTGCAATTTTTTTTTTTTTTATATAACCCACAGATTAGATAATAAATAGAAGCCTAATTTTCCTTTATTTTTCACCTAAACTTTATGAAGTTGTATTTTTCTGATAGACTAGGTTGTGTAGAATTGATGTAAAGAAATACCAGTACAATTTGAAATAAAATAAATGTTCAAATGTTTAAATAATTAATATAATATATAAACTATGAAATTAAATATCTTTTCCCACAAAAAAATCGATTTTAAAATGTTTAATAATAATTAGTTCAAGTGCCACGATACGTAATATTATTATATTTGATTATATTTTGAGCAAAATTACATATGTTTAAAAATAACATTTATTGAAAATATGCATTTTGATTTAATAACTGGAGTTCATAGAATAGTAAATGAGTGTCATTTAATGAGTCTAGACAGTAGACGGTGTCTTTATCTTAATTAAATTCAGGAAATTATATAATTACTTCGTTAATAAAATTTTCGGGTGGGTTTGAAAGGAAACAGCATAATTTGTTCATTCATCATTTAACATCCAATGTGTAAATTTCTAAAATTGTAAATCAGAAAATGGATAATAATGAAGTTTTGAAAAAATTCGAAAACATGTCTTTGGCAGATGAAGTTTTACAAACAGAGGTCGTCATCGTCATGGATAGACCTTTATTATTTGTAACCATACATTTCATAAAGGTTATCCATGACGTGACGGCCACTATTATAGGTATGTAACCATACCATAATAATTTGTTATCTCAGTCTTACAAACTCATTTATATATATTAATATTATATATATATATATATATATTTATTTTAATTCTAGAAAAAACCAGCAGTCATATTTCAGTCAGGCTGAAAGGGCAGAAAAAGAACGTAAAAGAAGTTATTTTCAATTTATTACAGAAGAAAAATGTAGAATCAAGAAAACAAAAATATTGTTCCAAAGTAATTAAATAAAATATAGTATTATTCAATATTATAATGTTGTTTGTTTTTTTAGTTTTTAGTCTATTTTATAAAATTTTTTAAAAAATTGAAAAAAATTGAAAATTTCAAGTGCAAATACAATCCCGATTAAGGTGGCGGGGGGGGGGGGCAATGAGAACGCCGTCTCCGTGATATTTGTAGTAGGCTAACCAAAATCACAGGTATGGTAGCTCGGGGTACTTACTACGATGTGTGTAAGTTTCAAAACGATCGGTCAAAGGGTTGATTTTATATGATTTTCTAAAGGGCGTTTAGTTATTGCCGGGTGAATACAGCGGTAGACCACCGATGCACAATGAGAACGCCATCTCCGAGATATTTGTAGTAGGCTAACCAAAATCACAGGCATGGTAGCTCGGAGTACTTACTACGATGTGTGTAAGTTTCAAAACGATCGGTCAAAGGGTTGATTTTATACGATTTTCCAAAGGGCGTTTAGCTGTTGCCGGGAGAGTCTCGCAGTAGACCAACAATGCACAATGAGAACGCCGTCTCCGTGATATTTGTAGTAGGTTCACCAAAATCGCAGGTATGATAGCCCAGGATACTTGCTACGATATGTGTAAGTTTCAAAACGATCGGTGAAAGGGTTGATTTTATATGATTTTCTAAAGGGCGTTTAGTTGTTGCCGGGTGAATACAGCGGTAGACCAACAATGCACAATGATTAAGATTAAGATTATTAAAAGTAGACCACTGGCGTGTCAAAGGAGGAAAATTAAGGATTATGAAGAAAGGCTGCAGCAATATTTTAACACACGGTGTGACTGAAGGCGATATACGCTCATTTTAATCATCAATATAATATCAAAAATTTTATAATTTTATGTATATTATATCCCATCCCTGGAAAGGGAAGCGTGTCGGCTACCTTGTGAATACGTTTTTAGGGAAAACATTTGAACTGGTTAGCGATGAGAAGCTGATTACCGCAGCAAGTCCGATGTACTGGCATCATGCGGCAACTGTATGATATATCGTAAGTTTGGAAACTTTGTGAAACACTTGGGATTTTTTCAATACAAATACCATATAGCTTAGATCCTCCCCCCCGATACAACCATACCATTTGCAGAGCTCTAAGTACAAAACTCGAGTTACTACGACTGTTTAAAGGCGAGTAGTTACGATATGATGAAAAACAGATATGTTCTGTACAGGGTGGATAGAGCACTTTACAACTATACAGTATTTCTACTTTGAACAGTCACCAAAACTCCAATTTTTGTACCACCTTCATAAAAAGCATATGTATATATTCGTACACACGTCAGCTATTAGGTGTAAAAGTTTCAAAATGAACATCTAAGAATTAAGGCGTCCAGGGCTTATAACTGGAAAAATGATTATTTTGGTTGTAATCCAGCGAAAAATCGCTGTAAGTATCGATTTATCGACACCCTACCTGAGGATCAAAAATGCTCCCCGGGTCATGTTCTATAAGATTAATTGATAAAAAGCGTAGGACACGAGGGGCTAAAATTTCACTTAATGATTAACTATACTATACTATTACTTACAGGCCCGTACTGGCTACCTTTAAGGGGCGCGGGAAAAATATATTCATAGGGCGCCGACTATATTTTTATAATAATATGGAAAATAATATTTGAAAGAAGTTATAACGCTCCAAATTAATTTATGCCATAATTATTATTTTATTATATTTATTTATCATTTAGTAACAGAAAAAAAATACCACCCCTATTGCAGTACAAGGATATGTTTCCAATTCCAGTATTGGGGAGGAATAGAGGTGGTAAAATTAGGAAAAACATTGTTAAAAAAAAAACAAACATTTATAAAACTGAGCGAAAAGTCTAAGGTAAGTAAAAATGTTGATTAATTGTATAAAACTAATGCTAAGACAAATATTAACATACATTTTTTTTTGGACTAGGCCATAAATTCCATATCACTTGCTATGAACGAGTTATGGAATTCTGGTCATGTATTCGTTGACTTTCCATTGCTCACCACCGTCTTAAACAAAAACAATAATTATGCAAATGTGAAGGGGCATTTATTAACCAACAGTCTAGAATTACAATCATCTATATTTCAAAATTTAATAAATAATCCAACTTATCCTTTAATTAATAAAATTGTCCAAATTATTAAAAACGAGAAATTAGAAAATAATTATATTGAAAACAAAACAAAAATAATAGATATCTGCACTTATAATTCAAATCATTTTTTAAAGAAGAAAAATAAACAATTCATAGTCGCCTATAAAAAAAAAATTGAAAATATTATAAAATCAAAACAATTATTATCAATCATAAAATATGATGAAATTAAGTGAGTAAAAAATATAAACATAAAATAAAACAAACTTGTATATTTCAATTCATTGTATTTACAGGGATTTAAAATACGACTTTGGTAAAGGTTATACAAACTACCTACCCCCTTATCGATTTGGAAATGTCGGACCATTGGCATATAAGACATATAAAGCTATCATCCGAATTGTTTAAGATGAAATTAATTGATGAGGATGACATGTTTGAGGCTATTCACCATAACGTTGACAAAATGGTTCAATTTCCTTTTCATAGTGATCCTGATGTCAATTTGTAAGACTAATGTTTTTCTTTATACAGTACTTTATTTTATAATGTATATTTAATAAAAAAACCTGTTAAAAATATATGTATTATTAGGAATGATGAAACAGGAATTCAAATGTTAAATGAAGTTATAAAACAATATATCATAGTGTACAAATTAAAATTATTATTCACATTTAATGAAAGGTTCAATTATAATTTAAAAAACGCATTCACCGAAAATGGTGAGTATGTTTTCAAAAATATAAGATATGAGTTTCAGAAGTTTCTAAATAAAATAGACCAAAAATCGTATAGTTTTATACACAATGAACTGCGGCGAGTGTTAATATTATAACATGTTTAAATAAAATTAAATAACCTGTAATAAACTGTTCTTTGTTATTCAGAGATGAGTCCCAACATGCTATGTTTGTTGATACTGGTAATCATCTTCTTAAATTTTACATGGACCCTCTTATAATATATCATAAATATTCATTTTTGGAGACCATAGTTATTGGCTTGATACTTAAAGATCAATTTTTAACTGTAAGAATATAAATAATTTACTAATACATATAACAAATTTTTGTACATAATATATTATTTTTTCAGACCAAACAACTCTTTGCCAACTTAACAGCTTTTTCGAAATATTACTCCCTAAATTACCATACAAAATTAAATTTTAAATCACTCAAAAGCACAATAATAACATTAAGAAGAAAAAAAATAATAAATTCCATAGAGAAACATAACAAATCGGCTTTACATCATATTATAGATATGTTACTGTGAATGTCCGCAATTGGTGAGTGCTGACAATCACCTAGTGAATGTCGACATGCACCTATTAAATTGGTGAATGTTGAAAAATTAAAATAATATAGACATGCACTAGTGGATGTTGACATTTACATTAGGATTGTGGTCAATGTTGACATACACAACATAGTTTTGGTTAATGTTGACATAGGTTACGTATTCGCACATAATATTATAGTATAGTACTATAGACAATAATATAAAATAGAAATGATATATTTAGTTATAAATATTAACAATTAGATACTTTTATTAATTATGAGTCTATTTATTGCAACATGACAAACTATCATGACATTTTGAATTGCATAAAATGCCAACATTTCTACAACTACACTTTTTTGTGGTGCACTTTGTTTTGCAATTACATCGTGTATACCCTTGCCCACCGGTTGATGAATTGGATGCAGAAGCTTGCCTTAAGGAAATTTGTTGATCCATTTGTACATCAGTGATTGGTATTAAATTATCTTTACATACTGAAAACTGGTTTCTAGTGTATAATTGATTTATAACACCGTTTTTGGTAGCTAATTTATAATAATCATTATCTACTACATCTAATACTACAGCTAAAATATTTTGCGGATCCATTTTACTACGATCAACATTTGGAACTCGAATACGGACAGTTTCTCCTATATTAGCCGGAAGAAACTTTTGTTTTGAAGTTCTCAACATTTTTACGGCTTGTACTTGGAGACTTGTGATAGCCACTTCTCTATTCAAAATTATATTTTTTTTTCTTCTGTCAATTGGTTTATCTACAAATTAATTGAGTTGAATAAATTAAGTTTCGCTTATTAATTTATTTATTAATAGTACGTACTTGATATTTTTTTTGCCTGTTGTTCGTCATCACACGATTTTTCACTTTCTCGATCACCTTTTTCACAATCTGTTAATAATTTTCAAATATTAATTATTATTTATTTATTTATTTTTAATGTTTTTTTTTTTATATACTTGATACCTGTCTGATTATTTTCGTGTTGTTCGTCATCACTCGATTTTTCACTTTCTCGATCACCTTTTTCACAATCTGTTAATAATTTTCAAATATTTATTATTATTTATTTCATTAACTGTATATTAAATTTTTATTATAATTACTAATAAGTACGTACTCATATATTTGATTACGTTTTCCAAATGCTCTTCTGATTCAAGTTGATGTAGTTTATCTCGAGGAAGAGAAGACGAAAACAGACCCCTTTTGGGTTTTGTGCCAAACATAGCTTCATATGGACTTTGCTTTATACCTTCGTGGTATGCTGTATTTTTTGTAAATTGAACAAAATATAGACCATCCGCCCATTTATTAGTATTATTATCGGACATCCATGCTCTTAGTAGGTTCTGAATATCTTGATTCGCTCTTTCTATTGAACCTTGTGTTTGGCTATGGCGTGGTTTGCCATGAACTATTTTTACACCATCCCACATTAAACACAGTTCTGTGATTATTTTATTCACAAATTCCCTACCATTATCAGAATGTAAAATATTTGGTGCTCCAAAAGTTAAGAATATATGTAACAAATTATGGGCAACTTCTTCTGCGGTTTTAGATTTTAATGGCCGTAGTTGTATAAATTTTGTCAAATGATCTTGATAGTTCAAAATAAATTTGTATTCTCCATCTTTACACGTTTGCATATCAACAAGATCTATTTGACATCGGGAATTTAACTCTGAACTTATTAAAGGCTTCACAACAATGCCTTTTCTAGGTGCTTTTTGTTTTGTTTGACATTGAATGCATAAACTCAAATATAGCATAACGATTTCATATGTAATATTTTTGTACTTACATTGCAATTCTTTAATCATCCGAGTACGTCCTCCGTGTCCAGTTTGAATGTGTGTTTGTTGAATCATATCAAACATGTCTTCATTTTTTACATAATATATTATATTTGTTTCTCCTGGTTTTAAAGGAACTATAAGTTTAGTACTTCCCATTATATTCAATACATCATACCGCTTTAGTCGTCGATAGTCATTACGTTGTTTATTAGATTTATCTTTCGAAATGTTCACTTCACTAATTAGAAGTTTATATTTTTCAGCCGATAGAAAAAAAGAATTATCATGTCTCTTTTTAGATACTAAATTATTAAATTTATTATAAAATACTTCACGTATGTTTTCCATTTAAAAAAAAATATTTTGGTTATTGTGCAAATCACTATACTACGATAACACTATAACTACGTTGAATGACAATATCATACTAAATGTTAACGAGACAGTATATAGCATGGTGATTATCCAGATATAATAAGTCGCAGGGTAAGATAATAAAACATTTTATCGAAATTATCAACTTGTACAATACCTACCTTGTGTATTAGTTAATAGGTAGGTACTATAATATTAGATAATATTAGATTAAATAATATTGGCATTACCAACATTCACCAATATCGTTATATAAATGTCGACATTCGCTAGTAAATGTTTAAAAACAGTACAAATTTAATCAATATGCCAACATACACCAATGACTTTGGTGTATGACGACATTAACCGGTGACTGTCAGCACTCCCCAACTGCGGACATTCACAGTAACAGATACATCTATTCCAGAAATAATACAATTAAAAAAAACATCACAACTTTTAAAAGACATTTTATTTATGAACGAAACTAAATTACACAGAATAAAAAATAATCTTGAACATGATAGTCCACTTAATATAGAAAAGATGAAAAAAATAATTAGCTATATAAATTATATTCTTAATCAAGTTACTGTACAAAATTTCAAAATCCCGTATTCCGATCTTACAAATTTTTATAATAATAACATTATCACCTATAATAAAAAAATTAATTTATTAGTAAAATATTTAAAAAACAGCAGTTTTCCACAAAATTAAAAAAATTATAACGGATATATAACACCCCCAACCACACCGGCTACGCAATTGACAATAGACACAAAAATTATAGAAATAAAAGATACACCAGATCATATGAAACAACATGTAAAAACCTTTTATGGAAGGTACCTATATACTACAGTTAATGTAGCTTACATTTTTTTTTTCAAAATGAGAATGTGACCTAATTTGATTTTTTTTTTCATTTCAGATCAATAAGAACAGATGTTTTAAATGTATTAGACAACCTATGAAGTTACGATATAATTTTGATAAAAATTTAAAAAAAAACATTAAATAAAATTAATTATATTTTCGAATTTGCAGTTTACAAGATTTTTGCAATCGTTCCACACCGCTATGGTGTGGGGCCATTACGCATGGTGCGTTTTTTTAACCTAATTTAACCCTGAAATACTGACTACGGTGTGGTGGTTGACCAGGGTTCGAAACTCATATACGGAAAGATATTTTACTTACTGTTATTAATGTTGTATATGAATGATGCGATGATGATTATATGGTATAATGTGTGGTTTAAAAGAACAAATAGATAGTGAAAATTTCAATGGTGAAAATGTAAATATAAACATGGCAATACTTATTGCTACTGTAGTAAGCAGATATAATCGTTGATGGATTTAAGCAAAGTTTAACAATGCATGGTCTAATTTATTCGCAGTTAATAGGTAAATAATGTTTTTGAATATGTAATAAGTAATAAAATATTTTCGAAAAATCAATATATTAGAATTTCCCACATATGACATATGGATCGGATATTATGATTAAAAAGGTTGAATGTACGAACCATTTATTAAGAAATTACATTAATAAGCTAAGAGACATTGCGAATAAAAGAAAAAATTCCAATGGTGATCGGGATGTTTTAGGATATTACAAAATAATTTACTGAGACTTAGGTATGCTGTTACTGAAGCTATAAGGTTCAGGAAACATGAAACAGGAATTATTTCTTACGAAGAAAAATTGGCACGATTGAAAGCGGACGTCATAAATGGACCAAATCATGTTTTTGGAGATCATGACAATTGCTCTCAATATTTCTGCCAACGTCAAAAAAAAGGTAAAATTAAATTATTTTTTTTTTATACACTTTTCAGATTATTAAAATGTACTACATAATTTATTATTTTATAGGATTTTTATTTGAAAAAATTAAAAGATGATAATTTTTGGAATGATAAAATGGCGACTCAGCTCACCACATTTTACATGGACTTTCTCTTAAAACAGTTGATAAAAGATGAATTAAAATAAAATATTTTAGTTCTAGTTATAGATGTAAATTTATTTAAAAATGTCTACTATTGATTAAATAAAAATACCTATTTAGTTTATAGTCTTACAAAATATAAGTGTAATAAGTTATGATAATTTACAATAGATAGGTAAAATATATTAATAATTAAATAATAAATATATTATATAATAAATAATAATAACTATAGTAATTTTTATGTTATTTATTACAATAAATATTTAGTATTCCAATAAGTTACTGGTATACTATTATTGTATTATTGTATTATTATATTTTATCAGTTGTAAAAACTATCTAAAAATAGATGAAAATTAGAGGAAAAAAATTATCGAAGTATAAAAAAGTAGGTATTTAAGCTAATTATTATTGCGGGCCGCAGTTCCGGGAATACGTAATGTCGTCGATATGCGGACGGTGAACTGTCTGTGCCCGGTGGCACAAGAACGCGATAACGAATTTTACGAATTACACGTCATACTAACATCAATTTACTTCTCACACACTAACACGGATCAAATATAAATGCTGTATGAAATGCCTAAATATTACTCCTTAAAATATGTCACGCTCCAGCCACCTTAACCCTAAACTGCACAATGTTCCACATTTGGAACAATTAATAAGCCGTTAATATTGGCTCTTGTTTTGTTGATATGATTTTAATGTGTAGTTTTAATGAATCTGTATAGATGTCGCTAGCTATGTTTCCAGAAAAAATTATCCTATATCGTATGTGGGTGCTATAAACCTGTTCCAAAACGGCATAAGTACTAATTTCAAAATGTTCATTTTTCCCTTTTTTAAAGTAATTAAAATAAAATCAAGGAGGTTACATAAAAAAAAAAAAAACACCAATGGTTAGCTTATCTTCTGGTCTATAAAAAATAATATTGACTTGGCTGCTAATATGAGTTTATAAATAGCAATTCACATAAATACAATTGTTCCATATCTGGAACATTGAGCGCAAGAAGTACATAATATAAAAAATATTATCGCTCTTGTATGTACTATAATTAATAATAGTATTACGCATTAGTACGTGTTTACGACGTTTACGTTCGACAGTTTTACGTATATATAAATAATTAAAAAGTTAAATCAATTATTTTAACTATTGATTATATTATTTATGTTTATTTTATTATAATAACATACTTATTAATTATATTTGGTGATAAATCTCTGTTGGTTATTTAATAAATTATAAATGGAGAATATCGCAGACGACGAAGATTTAATTAGGTTTGCATTAGAAATACCTATTGACAATGATGATGAAAGCGGTGAATCTGATGACGAGTGTTTTATTGATTATGATCCAATAGTTGACAATAACTACAGTCAAAACGATTTTATAGAACAAGCTCCATCTACAATCACTGCAAGTATTCAAAATCAAAATAATATTATAACTCCAAATATTGAACAAATATTTATACAACCTTCGGATACAATCGATTTTGATCATAATTTATTAGATGGTTTAGAAGATTTAATACCTTTAATAAACTCTGAAGCATTAACCTCACCTGAACAACCACGTAGACAAAATAGACAAACTCAAACATCTAAAACTGCACCAAATAATATTCAAATTCAACCTCCGGTCGTTAGTTATAAGGATATAAATTGGAAAAAAGGAAATTTGATTTTAAATAAAAATGTCACTGAGTTTTTAGGAAATTCAAGTTTGCCAATTGAAATCAGACATTTAATTTCACCATTAGATTTTTTTAGTTTTTTTTTTGATGACGAACTATTAGACTCAAATGTTGAGCAGAGTCTATTGTACAGTGTACAGCAAAATATAAACAATACATTTCGGTTTACCAAAAATGAACTAAAAAAATATTTAGGTATTGTTGCTTTGATGTTTAAGAAGCTATTGGAATTGTGTGCTTGGAAATACAATGATTCAGGAAACTATGAGTTTAAAGCGATTTGAACTTATTCGTAAGTACTTGCATTTCAATAATAATGAAACCGCGTTGCCCGTGTCACATAAAAATTACGATCGTCTTCATCGAATAAGGCCCGTGTTAGATCATATTAAAAAAAAATGCAATTCAATTCCTATTGAAGAAAATTTGTCAATAGATGAGCAGATTTGTCCTACCAAGGCCCGTAGTTATTTAAAACAATATTTGCCACTAAAACCGCACAAATGGGGCTATAAGATTTTTGTTCTGAGTGGTGTATCTGGCTTTTCATATAATTTTGAAGTTTATTCAGGCCTGGAGAATAACCCTGATCAAAGACTACAAAATGAACCTAATTTAGGAGCGTCAGCGAATATTGTAGTCAGATTAGCACGTATTATTCCTAAAAATCAAAACTATAAACTCTATTTTGACAACTACTACACCACTCTTGCTCTTGAGGTTTACTTAAAAAAAAATGGTATATACAGTTTGGGCACATTACGAAGAAATAGAGTTCCTGGCCTCATTTTACCGGATGAAAAATATTTAAAAACGAAACCTAGAGGGTTTTCTTCTGAATGCTTGGCGGAAGTCGACGGAGAGGCTGTTACAGCGGTAATTTGGAAAGATAATAAATGCGTTACACTAATTTCAACTTTATCAGGAAAATTACCAGAAACTGAAGTCAAACGCTTTGATAAAAAAAACAAAATTCGTAGTATAGTGCCATGTCCAAACATCGTTGGTGTTTACAACAAACATATGGGTGGTGTAGATTTATTGGATGCTCATATAGCCCGATATAGAGTAGGAATGAGGTCTAAAAAATGGTATTTTAAAATGTTTTATCATTTCTTTGATGTTGCGATGGTTAATGCGTGGATTTTGTACAAAAAAGTTAACAGTGATGAAAAGTATATGCCACTAAAAGATTTTCGTCAAGAAATAGCCGTATCATTGTGCAAAATTGGAGAAAATCTAACACCAACCAGAGGGAGAAAACGAAAAGAACCGGAACAAAGTGAAAAAAAAAACGAGGTGATAAGTCTAATTTGTTTAGATTATTAAATATAAATAAACAAGTATTATTATTTTTTCTAGGATATCAAACATTTAAGCCACCAAGAGACGTACAGTTGGACATGATTGCACATTTTCCAAAAATAACCGACAAGAGAGAACGCTGCAAAAATAATGGTTGTGGCAAAAAAACCTCAATTATGTGCCGAAAGTGCAAAGTGTACTTATGTTTAAATAAAACAATATGAAAACTATAATTATTCCGATACTAACATAATTAATATCCCAAAAGATCAAATGCTTGACATGAAATGCTCAAATAATGAATTTACACAAGATCTTAACGTTAATATACAGCCTTCCATTCCTTCATCAATTGAATTTGATAAAAGTAATATTGTTGATTTTGGAAATAATATTGTTCCCAATGATTCTCTACATGAAGATGAACCTCTTGATGCACACAATTTTTTTTACAACTCATAATTTTTTTTTCGTTACCATTTAGCTTCAATATGAAGGGAAAATTATAA
Organism: Rhopalosiphum padi; assembly: GCF_020882245.1. NCBI lineage: Eukaryota > Metazoa > Arthropoda > Insecta > Hemiptera > Aphididae > Rhopalosiphum > Rhopalosiphum padi. The sequence continues at coordinate 79,230,973 of NC_083599.1, forward strand.
AAAAAATTTTTAGTTTAAAAAATTGTATGAAAATGAGAAATTTATCAAATGGCGTCATATGTGCCACTATGCGCGTAAGGTTCATTTTGATACCAATAAAATAATATTCAAATATCAACACAATTTTCACTTATTTATTGTATTATTATCACTTAATAAATTGAGAACATTCTATAATTAGTTTATAATTACTAATTAGTAAGAAGTAACAACCAAATTATTTTTAAAACAACTTATTTACTAATTGTTTTTTATTTCAAACAATAACAAGTTTATACTTTTAGAGATCATAAGTTCGTGTAACTGATCACTTTCAAATTATCACAATCGTTTGTTATACAAAATGTTTTCTAACTTAAGATATAAATAACTTCTTACTTTATTTTAATAAACTTAACTATATATTTATTACCCTTATTTTATTTTTGAGAGTGGAAATGTTCCATGCATTCTGGGCATACAGGCTCGTCGCATTTTGAACATTTATAGCGAGTACGACTTCTACACAGATCATCATGGCACCTTAGAGCGCTCTTCATCTCATATTTTTTCGGCCAATGATTTTTCCCATCATAACGAATTTCCGGAATACTTTTATTTTGTCCTTCTCTGGTTTTTTTTTTTAATAGAACTGGAGAGGGTGAGGCACATGGTGAATTCGAAGGTCGTCCTCTTTTTTAAGACGATCAGATGTAGAATTTAACTGTGTCAAACTAGTTGCTATTGAAGCTTTAAAATGTAACAGCGATAAAGGGGGGTTTTGACTTTGTATATATAAAATCCATGAGTTCACAATCGAAATATTCAAAAACTGAAAAAATATCCGAAGGTACCATTTTTTGTTTTTAAAGCCGTGAGGATAGTGAGATATAAGACGATCCATGAAATTCACACCTCCCATACATTTGTTGTATTCTTGAATACAAAACGGTCTAGTAATTGGTATCTTTGTTTTTTCTTTCTTGTCGTAACGTAATATTTCATCAAATGGTTCTGCGCCAGCATACAAAGAAATCATGTGAACTTCTCTTTTATCTATCCAGCGCAAAACTGTTATGTTGTCTTTTGACGTAGCCATTGTACAAGAACCTCGTTGAAGCATTTTACCTGGTACTAGAGAAGTTTGTATTTGACCAATTCTATTCATTCTGACCGTTCCTATAACCCATATACTCAAGGAACGTAATTGTCTTATAAGTGGTAATGAAGTAAAAAGATTGTCCATGAACAACTTATGATTTTTACCATGCAAAGCATGGCATAAGTTCAGAACAGAATCACCTATTGGACCATATTTGCTTCGATCCTGAGTAGATGCTTGATATGGTTCGAAACAGTTGACGTATCCATTGCTATTTGCTTGTACCCATATTTTAAACCCCCACTTTTTCGGTTTTGATTGAATGTATTGTTTTAAATGACTTTTACCTTTAAAAGGTATCATCATCTCATCAATAGAAATATTTTCAGTTGGGGACGCACAATCGTGAAAAGTTTTATGAAGTATTTCAAGAACCGGACGAATTTTCCAATAACGATAATTTAAATTTGGAGCACTCAAGTTATTTGTAAAATGTAAATAACGTTTTATTTCACTAAATCGATTAACGGACATAACATTTGCAATTTGATCCATTCTTAGACCAGGCTCACTTGACCAATACATTCTAGTGTTTGGATACTTTATATACGTCATAATAATATTAATAGCAATAAAAGCTTTTATTTCATTTTTAGAAACATGGTATGAAAAATTACCATTTTGGGCTGCATATTGACAACTTTCGTTAGCAATAAGTTCAAAAATAGAATCTGGAAAAAGTTGAATAAAATAGCCATACGGTGTAAATGCTTGAATTGAACTTAATTCACCTGTAAACTTAGGAATGTTTCCTACATAGTTATTGTCTTTACCGGGGTACCATTTCTCAGGTTGTTTTTTGGTTTTTAATTTTTTTACAAGAACATGATCTTTTTTTTTTATCGTAGCTACTTTATTTATTTTTTGATGTTTTTTATTTATTTTATATCCACGTAGTAATCTTTTATGATTTTGTTTTACTATTTTATTGTTATTACTCGCTATTTCTGTACTTGCAGTCGGTTCATCAATATTAGGGGCATTTTGTTTATTTTCGAATTTTTTAAAAGATGCCTCGTCAAATACCTGATAATTTTGTGCATCTTTGTCATATTCATTCATCAACTGCTCAAATTCTTCGTGATCAAAACACAAATCATCAGAAAAATAATCGTCATTTAGATTTTGATTACCAGCAAATAAATGTTCATCCGTAATTTCTACGTCGTCATCACTTAAATCACTAAATTCGGATCCACTTGGTGGATCACAGGCCAAAAACCGTTCAATATCAACATCTTTTAGTTTTTTAAACGCCATTCTAAAGGAATAAATATAATAAGAAAAAACAATTTCCTAGGCAACTACGCAAAACATAATTATTAAAACATTCCGAACCTGCATAGTGGCACGTACGATGCCGGCTGAATAATACAATATTGTAGCAATACAAACGTTTATTTCTTATAAACTTATAATTATTCCAGTTAAATAGTTCTTAATAATTAAAATAAAAAATATTTGGACCTCGTATCTATTAAATTACCAAAGTTATAATATTTCAAAATATACAACATAATCAGGGCCGGATTTAGAACAAGTGCCGCCCTAGGCCCTTTTAAATATGCCGCCTCTACCCCAAGAAAAAAAAATTGTAATTATTACAAATAAATTTATTTCATTTTAAAGAAATTAGGTCAATAGTCATTATAAACAAAACAAATAATAATTATAAATCCTAATTAGGCATTATCAGTATACATTTTGAATCTTAATCTTAAAATAATCTTAATAATCTTTAATCTTATACCTAGTAATACTTAATAGTTAAACTTATACCTAATCATAACCTATGTTATCTATAACATTTTACGACGAACTTTTTTAGACGCGAAATCGTCGATTATATCATCATAATTTATACTTCGAAGCATCTCAGATTCTATGTGTAGTATTGATGTCGCGTTTAATCTATCTGACTCCAAAGTTGAACGAAGATGCGATTTTACTCTTTTCAATGCTGAAAACGACCGCTCTGCTGTACAATTTGTTGCAAACGTGCACAAATACATACGTAACGCTGTTGTGACGTTCGGATAAATATCTATTAAATCATTTGTATACAACATCTTACAAAGTTCTTGGGCGTTTCTTTTTTTATCAGATTTAAAAAAAAGATGATCACGCAAATGAAGACATTCATTTGTAAATGATTCTTCAATATCATTAGGATATTGTTCTATTAGTGCCCTAGTTTTTTCAGAAATTATTTCCTCGTCAAAACTACAAATATTTGTAAGAAAATCAAACTTGACACATAAATTTTTATATGAACTGCCTCGCCTTACGAGTTCAGCATTCAATTTATCCAATATAACGAAGAATACATTTATTCTGAAATCTTCCTTGCCTGTTTCTGTGATCACTTCATTCATTGTTTCGTCGAATTGACGTTTTCTCTTAACAGTTCTCCGCTTGTCTTTTTTGTACTGCATTTCACCGCATATTTGTATAGCTTTTCCTTCATATTCTTCAAAATTATTTCTAATTCTAGATATGTACTGCTCTAAGGATCCATATAATTCAACAATCATTCCTAACTCAATATTAACTGATTGAAGTTTTTTATTAACTATATGAAACCTTTCTAATACTTCATTCCAAAAAACAGTCATAAAGCACATTTCTATAGTATTAAAAGGTTTCAAAAGAACTGAAGCGTCAAATTTTGTTACAGGTTTTTCATTGGCATCGTCAATAATAGCCTGTAAAGCGTTTTTAATTTCACTCCAAGAAGTACATAAAGATTTACCCGCTTCGTATCTTGCTGACCATCGGGTTTGAGACAAACTTTTTACACACTTAGACTTTTTTAAATAAAATAGTAAAATTTCCCAACGATGGGTAGATGCTGTGAAAAAGTTATATAATTCTTGTAGATATCTAAAATATGTTGTCGATTTTTCACAGCAATCCACGGCAGATATCCCCACAAGATTTAGGGAATGTGCTGAGCAAGGGACATAAATGGCCAACGGAATAACTTCTTTAATTCTGGCTTGAAGGCCAGTGTATTTACCAGCCATGTTACTGGCATTATCGTATGACTGCCCGCGGCAATTTTTAATATCCAAATTATATTGATTAAGTGTATCAAAAACTGCATCAGCAAGTTGTTCAGATTTATGCCCAGTATTGGCAATAAACTTTAAAAATCGTTCTATAGGAGTACCATCTTTTGAAATGTATCTTATGATAAAAGACAACTGATCAACATGGGATACGTCGGGCGTCGAATCAACGCTTATCGAAAAATACTTTGAAACTTTGACTTCTTCAACTATTTGTTTTGTAATTTTTTCTGCCATAATTTGTATAAACTCTCCGTATGTCTGTGAAGATAGATACGATGTATTACCACTACCGATTTTACCGTAATGGCGAATATGCTCTGATAGAAAGGGATCAAATTCTGCTAAAAGCTCTAATGTCATAATGAAATTACCGCTATGATACGACCCAAATTTTTCTTCACTGCCTCTCAATGGTAACCCTCGAATTACTAAAGAACGTACAGTAGCAACTATTCTTTTTAAAATATTTCGCCAATAATTGGTTTCTTGTTCTAATTGCAAAACAATTTCTTGGTTTATTTTACCTGCAGTTTTCCCCCTTTCGATTAATGCAACTGTTGAAGTTTTATGAGGAATAGAATTTTCGTGATCGTTTAATTTTCGTACAGCATTTTTCCAATCATTAAAACCAATAGTTACTAATGTTGATAAATGTGCACTTCCAAAGAGTCGACATGGTGCACAAAACACTGTACCAGTAGATTTCGAAAACACTAACCATGGTCGTGACTGTACTTCACCATTTATACGTGTTCTAACAAATAATGATTTATTTAAAAATCTATTTTTGTCAGGATACTCACGTTTAGAACATGTAAAATCATCATTTAAATTTTGATTTATTCCGTGTTTTGCCACATAATCGCGAGTTACATCATTAATAATCCATTTAGCCGGATCATTATAATCAATATAAAATGTAGCCGGATCCATATTTAAAGTAGAAGTTGTTAAATTATTAATGACCAAATCCGATTCGCACTTACTCGTTTCAATCTCTTCTAAATCATGTTGATGTTGTTGACCATTATCAGGTGCATTCAAAGAAGACGGTGTAGCAGGTTTAAAGAAAGTACTTAGTTTAGGTATTTTATTTAGAACTTTACTCTCTTTATATTCTTTATCTTTGGCTCGCTTTTTATACTCTGAACCACTAAAACGTTTACGACCGTCACTCATAGTGAAAAAATGCTAAATACTGTAAATTATTAATTATTATTTATTAAATATATTATGTTGTAATATGCACTCCCGACAATGACGAACAATAAACTGAAATGAATTGTGGTCGTGTGCGATGTGGATACACAATATCTTTAGCCAATTTCTATATATATTATATTTTTATCGTAATTACTTTTAGGAACAACTTATATTATTATATACCTAGGTAGGTATCTTATCTTTATAGCTCACATTACGAGAAAATTGATTTCGGGTTAGTGACATTTTCAGTTTCATGCGCCCGTATATTTTACATACAGATATCTAAAAAAAAATCATATAAATATTTCATGCATTCATATGATTCTTTTTTTATTTCTTACAAAATTTGCCGCCCCAAAAAATTTGCCGCCCTAGGCCCGGGCCTCACGGGCCTAGGCGTAAATACGGCCCTGAACATAATGATAACACGGAACGTTCGAGTATTATTAATTCAAACTTACTTTAAATTGTGATAACAAAATAGTGCGTGACCGAATGATATTTTTTTATCACACTTATATATTGACAGTGTGACCAACAGAAAAAATCATGTGTTAACGATATCGAGAACGCATAAATATATGATTTTAGTTGATGGCATCATATGTGCCAAGATGCATCAAGAGGTGAAGTAGCACAGAGTTCTGAATCAGACTTAGATGATAGCTTTTTGAGAGATATATCTTCGAACAATTTTAAAGCACTTTCTCATAATTCTTCGTTGGCTGAAAAACTACGTTTTATGTCAAATCATCCTATACAGCCACAGTATGATCAACTACCATTTAACGCATATAAAATATATTTTCGTCCATTATCTAATACTGATAACACTCGTATTCCTAGATTATCATTTGATAGGAAAAATGAAAAGCTTTTTTGTGCCGTGTGTTTAGCTTTTTAAGTAAATAAAGAATCCATTTTTGTACAAGGTGTTCAAGTAAGCGCTAAAAATATTTATAAACAAATTAAAGTACATGAAAATTCTAAAACACACGATGAAGCTGTTTACGCTTATATGCAAGCAAAAAAAGTTAAAGACGTTTCGTCTCTTATTGATATAAATCAACGAAATAGTCGAGTAATTCAAGTTCAAGAACATAGACTTTTCCTATCAAGAATAATTGAAGGAGTTATTTATATTGGCAGACAAGGAATTGCTTATAGAGCTCATAAAGAAGAACAAGCATATACACTAGACAATAGAAGTATGAACCATGGAAACTTTTTGGAGTTATTGATGTGTTGGTCAAAATTTGACCCGATTCTTGAAAAATATCTAAATATTGCGATTGAAAAAAGTAAAATCCGTTCAAATTTAAGTGGAGGACGTGGACGTGGATCACTTGTTACATTTATTTCAAAAACTACGATCAATAAAATAATCAATTTAATTTCACAGTGGATACAAGAGGAAATTGGAAAAGAAGTAAAAAAAGCAAATTTTTTTAGTTTACTCATAGATTCCACCCAGGATGTAAGTGTAACCGATCAATTGGCTGTATGTGTCCGTTATGTGATTCAAACTGAAGTAAAAGAACGATTAATTAAATTTTTACCAGTACAATCATCAAAAGCAATCGATTTATATAACTTAATTAAAAATGTTTTGGAAGACATCGGGTTACCTCTGTCTAATATTGTAAGTCAGGCGTACGATGGCGCCGCGAATTTAAGTGGTATTCACAATGGTTTACAAGCTCTCATTAAAAAAGATGCACCTCAATCTATTCACACACATTGCTTTAGTCATCTTTTAAATCTTACACTTACACAAGCTTCTGATTCGTGTTCAGAAGCTATAAATCTTTTTGGATTATTGGATCGTTTGGCTATATTTTTTAGTCAATCATATAAAAGAATGGGAATGTGGAAACAAAATGTTATTGAAAATTCTGTTGGAAGTGAAAAAATGTTACGCCTTCAAAAAATAGGACAAACTAGGTGGTGGAGCAGAGATGTTGCGTTAAATAATGTATTTGATCCATTATTCACACCAACTAAAGAAAAACATAGATTTATAACAGTAAAAGATGGTAAAGATTTTGATCTTGGTGCAAAATCGGAAGCTCTGAATATTATAAACAACTTACTGAAGTTTGAAACTATATTGACAGCATATGTGTTTCAGTCATTGTTCGTTTTAAGTTCAACTGCATCGTCTTGCTTACAATCCAAAAAATTAAATTATACTCAAGGATATAAACTGTTGCATAATTTAAAATCAAAATTAATCGAAGGAGTTAATAATTTTGAAATTATTTTTATAAGAACTACTGAATTTATTGAATATTTACAAACGATTTTAGAAGAAATGGATGGAACAGATAACATATTTTGATCAAGTACTTTTACAAAAAAAAGAAAGCGTTTTAAAAAGAAAATGTCAGGTGAATTGACAGCAGACGAAAGACTAGTTGATGAAAAGAAATTGTTTGAAGTTGAAGTTTATAAAGTTGTTTATAACAATGCACTTGCTAAATTAAGCAATAGGTATGTTTATGAAAATATTAGTTTTGTTAATTTTTTACTATTTTAGTTACAGCAATATTTCTTAATGACATATTTCTATTACTTGTTTAGGTATATGATCAATGAGGATCTAATTCAAGATGCTGCATTTTTTGATCCAAGAACATTTTCAAAATTAAAAACTCCCGGATTCATGTTTCCAGAAGGATCATTGTCCAAAATCGCATCCATGGCCAAGGTCGATGTTTTAGATATTCAACGTCAGTTGATAGAATTTGCTCAAAATTACGAGGCCATAGCAAATATAGATGCTAGTATTCTGTATGAAGATTGTAACAGTGAATTTTTCGAAGAAGAAAATGAAAACCACACAGATATAGAAGATGACTTAAAATGTGCATTATCCGAAAAAAATCGTTGTAAATCGTGTATTTCATGTGCATTCCTTTATGTATACACATTAGTGACTCATACACCAAATTACAATGATTTATATACGGCATATAAGGTAATATTAAGTTTAGCTTTTACTCAAGTAAGTTGTGAAAGGAGTTTTTCAATACTTAAAACTATAAAAACTAGACTTAGGTCAACTCTTTCTAACGACAAATTAGAAGCATTCATGTTTATGAACCTTGAACGTGGCATGATTGTACCTCATGATATAATAATTGATCGATTAGGTGCCACTTCTAATGAAATGAAAAGGATGCTTATTGGGTAATTACCAATTATTATACTTACAAGAATGTTCAGTTATGTTTAATTTTTAGTGTAAATAAATATAATATTATTAGAATTCTACTTATATATTTTTTTTTATTTGTTGCAATTATTTATTTAAAAATAATCATTTTACTGATAAAAATATTTATAGATATGCATTAAATATTTGTTGTATGATGGGGTTCTTATAAAATATCTTGTTTTGCTGTCTACATAGCAGATAGTTAGTAGTCTGTTCATGCGCGAGGCCGTGGTATAGTAAAATCACAAACATTTGTAGCAAGTCTTAATATTATCATATTTATGTAAGGTAAATGGTAATAACTAATAAATAATCAACAATTACTGTGATAGCTGATAAGCAAATATCATAATTGAATAATAATTCGATGGAAAAAAAATTGACTTTATTATGTTTATTAATTTTCCGTAAAAGATGGCCCGAAGTATTAAAATCGCTGACTGGCCTGTCGCCTACCCAGTCCGCCCCTGCCCCATCATACTCGTAACCTGGGAGCAGGGAGGGTGTTTTTAATGCTAAAGAATTAAATCAAATCTGTGATCATTTAAAATTTTTACCATAGTTAATTTTGATACCGATGAAATTATAATTATCAATAATTAATACGCAAGGGCAAAGTGTGGTACGTGCAGACCGTGCAGTCCGCAAGTTAAACACTATACTTAATATGTATTATTTTATATTATTATATTATTTATATTGTATTATGTTTTATAGACTATAGTTCTACAGCCATTGCCCATTACTTAATATTCTGTATTATGTATATTATTATGTATAAATACTCAATACGACAATACTGTTAACATTCTCAGAATAACAGCCCAATAGACGATGGTATCATACAGATTTGTGGCGGGCGGGGGTCAATATTTATTTCCGACTCCGATGCTCACCGTAAATATTATTAATAGATATCAAGATACACTGGCTATTTAAAATATAAATAATAACTTATATAATTAGTAATATGACAATTTATAAATGAAACGTCTATCGGTCTATCGTTTATGGTCTATGATACTGTTGACAATATATAAATATACCGGTTTTCTTAGGGGCTTCGGTCCTATGAAGTTATTTTTAAATTCCATGTAAAATGAATTAGTATAATATTATGATATACATTGATTACGACTGTTATAAACGTGAACTGTGAAGCACCGATTTTAGTCATTGTGCAATATCTGCCTTACGTCGTAAACCGTCGACACACAGACACAGTATCTCGTATGTTATAATTTAAAATTGTTTAATTAATTAAATTAAATATTTATATTATGCCACCAAAAAGTGGTTCTCAAAAAAGAAAAGAACGAGCTCAAAAAGATGCTGAGTTGAAAAAATTACGAGGTTCTTTTGACAGATTTCTACCCAACAAAAATGGTACGTACCTATATAGTAATTTATTAGTATGCGTAAAATAAACTATAAAGTCAAATAAATAATATTGATATTCTTATTGATCTTAATAATTTATATCTGTCAGGGTTATTATTGAATAAAAAAAAAATGAATTACTTATTTACTTGATAAAAAAATCTAATAATTAATAGTAGGTATACCTACCTACAGTGGAAATTTAATAAACTATATCTAGTTATGGAAAAATAATATTAAACAAAAAACAAATCACATATTTGCATTAACTAATATATTATTATTTTAACAATAAATTAGAGCAGAATTAAAAAAAAAAAAATGTTTAGGTTTTCCTTCATGATATTATTTTGGTATTCAGTCAACTTTCAAACAAAATGAATTACTTAAATAACAACAAAATAATATGATACAAATCAAATACATCTAAATAAACAAAATGTTCATGTAATATATTTTTTTTTTGATAATATTAACTGATTAGGTATTTAGGTAACAATTGATATTTTTGTTTTTGATCATATAATATTATGCATTATGCAAGTATAAAATAATTAAATATAGGTAACTTCAATTTTTAATATGTTTTTATGTTAAAAAAATGTTCTATTTACCTACTTATCAAATCACAATTAATTGGAAATTTTTAAACCTACAGTAACTTCTTCAAGTGTGTTGATTGCATTGGAAAATGGTGGCCAAGAAAATATTGGTGAAATTTTACAAACTGAAAATAGTGAAAATACTATTGGTCATTTGTGTAATTCAGATGATTCAGCTTGTCCAAGTATTATTTTATCAAAAATAAATCTAGTATTTCTTATTATTTTAAACATTTTTTATAAGCAAATATAATTCTGCTCTAGCTGAAAAAGTAATTGACAACAGCTCTATGCTTGTTAAATCTACTGCAACTTCTGCGAGTGAGATAACCGCGTTGGAAAGTAGTGTTCAAGAAAATATAAATGAAATTTTACAAACTGAAAATACTATTGGTCATTTGTGTAATTCAAATGATTCAGCTTGTCCAGGTATTATTTATTAAAAAGCAATCTGGTTTTTTGAATTAAAATTTGTATACGAGAAATATTGAAATACCTCATATTCCCTATATTCAATATAAATTATAATACAATTTTGAATGATTACTATTAAGATATCATTATTCAGATTTATCAAATTAAATATGGTTTAATAACCAGTTATCAATAATAAAAATTAAAAAAACCTATTATTATAAACAATTAATAACTTTATTAGTATTTAGTTTATACAATCATTCCCTATTAACCCTTAACTACACGCGCTGGTGTACTTTGTACACCAATATTTTTGTTTATCTTGTACTATTTTAGTTTTTATTTGTTTTCAGTTATTCTCCTAATCTAACCTTTTCTTATCTAATATGTAATAGTTATTAATCTATTTCAGTCGTCATTTGATGTTTGTAGCCGCACAAACAAGCTCCGTATAAAATATTTTTGTATCGGTGAACGAAATACACCGCGCGAGTAAGATATTTTTGCTTTTATCAATTATAATATAGTAATAACAAAAATTTTTTTTATTAATTTTTTTTTTATAATTAAATGTTAAACAATATTAAGTAGTATTTTGTTCTTTTATTAGTAAATAAAAACAATAAAAATGCATATATATGCAATACGACATTGATTTCTGCGTAAAACAAATTGGTGTATAAAATACAACGCGCGTGCAATTATTGAAAAAAAAATGGCGCGTGTAGCTAAGGGTTAATTATTAGTTTAATACATTTGCTCATTTTGTCAGCTGGCATATTTGAGAAGTCATTATTTTAATTCCATAGCAGTTTTAATTATAGTCGGTATAGCGTATTATTGCATATTACATGTAATACAGTACCTAATACATTATACATAGACTTATACTTTATACTTTATATGTATATTATAAAGTTCATTTTTTTCTCAAATACATAACTTAATTTTAAATAACAAATAATTACCTATAATATATTATAGGTATTATATTATATTGTTTCTTAAATTTATATTAATCTTGGTACTTGATTTATTTTACTAAAATTTTACATGATTTTTGTTTTTAGAATTAAATTTAAAAAATGATTACCCAACTGATCGATACCATTTTGATGAGAATATCAAAGACAGTAATCTAAAGAGACTTATCTTAGCATATAGTTCTTGCCGACCAACAATTCAATTTCCATATACTGAACATGAAAATGGCAAATCATATCGTTTTTCTAAACACTATTATTTTATGAAATTGAAATCTGGATTAAGTGTCCCAAGGAAATGGCTGTGTTATTCAGTAGGTTTAGATGTAGTGTATTGTGAGACATGTTGGCTATTTGCGAATCGTGGTTATTCATATTTTAATCCATCCTGGGTTAATGGAGTTAATAACTGGCATTGTCTCTCAGCTAAGATAGATTTACATGAAAAATCAATACAACATATTGATGCTATTAAAGTACGTTGTATTTGGGAAAAAAATGAGACTATTGATAAATTAACTGAGCAACAATACTCAAATGAAGCAGCTTATTGGAGAAATGTTCTTAAAAGAATCATAAAAATTATTCTCTTTTTAACATCTGGCAATACAGCATTAAGAGGACATGAACATAAAGGCAAATTTAATGAACATGAATATATAAATGAAGGTATATAATCATTAAATCTACTAATATTTCATATAAATAATTAATTGTATTTTATAATTGTATGTGTTCTAGGTAACTTTATGCGTTCAGTGAAACTTTTAGCTGAATTTGATCCTGTTATGAATGAGTTATTGAATGATGAAAAAAAAAATCAAATATCTAAGCTGGAAAGTACAGAATGAATTAATTAGTATACTTGCTACTAATGTAAGAAATTTAATTTGTCAAAAAGTTCAAAATTCGCAATGCTTTTCTATTATTGTCGACTCCACACAAGACATAACAAAAATTGATCAAGTCAGTATAATTTTGCGTTATACAATACTCAACTTTGATGAACGAAGTTTAAGTATTGAAGAGTCATTTTTAGGGTTTTATGCCATTGATAAATATAGTGCTAAAGATTATGAAGATCTTATAATTTCCATTCTTAAGGAATTAAATATTAATATAAGCAAATGTAGAGGTCAAGGGTATGATGGTGCATCAGTAATGAGCGGGCTTTATTCAGGTGTTCAAAAACGAATCAAAGATCAAGTTCCCTTAGCACAATACGTACATTGTTGTGCACACAATTTAAACCTGGTTATTTCAGATGCTGCTAAAAGTTCAAAACAAGTTGCAATCTTTTTTGAAACTGTGCAAAGCATATTTAATTTTTTTAGTTTAAGTGCTCCACGATGGTCAATTTTAGCTTTTGGCGAAGCTGATACCAAAAAAAATAAAAGCTAAAGTTCTGAAAAAGTTATGTGTGACAAGATGGGAAGCACGACATGAATCGATTTATTCATTAAAAGTCAGATTTATTGATGTACTGAAAGCCTTAACAAATATATCCTTAACAAGTTCTAAAACCGACGAAAAAAGTATGAGTTTATCTTTGAAAAAAAAATTAGAATCTGTAGAATTTATTTTCTTTCTTTGTTTATGGGAAGAAATTTTAAAACCCTTACACGGAGTGTCTAAGTCTCTTAAAAAAAAAGATACAAATTTACATAATGCATGTGAAAACTTGAAACAAGCTACATCTATAATTAAAGAATTGAGAAATAACTATCATACTTTAATGGAAACAGCCAAATTTATGTGTACAAAATGGGGGATTCCTCAGGAATTTCATGTACATAGATTAAAGTTTGGAAGAAGATATTTTGATGAAGTAGATGGCGACCGTCGATTAGATATTTCAGAAGATAATTTAAGAATCAAGGTTTTTCTTCCAGTCATTGATACAGTAATTTTTCAATTAGATAATCGATTCCAGGGTTTAAAAAAGGTAATTGAATATTTTGATTTCTTAAATCCTTTTTCATTGGTTAATAGCACGGAAGATGATATCATTAAAGCTTCGTATGATTTCGTCAATTTTTATAACGTCGATATTAGCTCAGATTTCACCAGACAACTTTTATGCATAAAAAAATTAATAAATTTGAAAATAACTAAAAATATTAAACAACTAGCCATGTTTATTATTGAAAATGATTTTTGTACCACTTATAGTGAAGTATTACGTGCTTGTATTATATATATATCACATTACCAGTAACGGTTGCATCAGCGGAACGTACGTTTTCGAAGCTTAAATTAATTAAGAATTATTTAAGAAATTCAATGGGTCAAAATCGTTTGTCAAATATTGCTCTGTTAAACATTGAAAAAGAACAAGCTAATATCCTAGATATAGACAAAATAATCAATCAATTTGCTGAAACCAAAGCAAGAAAAGTTAATATGCTTAGTTAAATAATTATATTTTAAATTTAAAATGTTTTTTTTTTAAATTCTTTTTCAATAAATTTTGTAATTTTGTTGTTATTAATTATTATTAAAATATAACCAGAAATAATTTACACAGTATTATTTCGCTTGTGTCAGCATTAAAAAAAAAATTGACTACAAATACTTAAGTAATTATAGGGCCCCAGATTTACTTTGTCTTCAGGGCCCAAAGATCCTAGTTGCGCCACTGCATACTTACAAACAATTATGTACATGTTTTTAGTATAAATTATGCGTATAATTAATTCTAAATAATGTTGCCATTAAAAAAACAAACAAAAATCATATAGATTTATATATATGTTTGTTTAATATGTAAAATATATCAATAATTCATAATGTCCTTTACATAACATATCGCTTACATCATTCTCTTTCTTGAAATATGAAATTCAAGCATTAAAGGTTTTATGTCATTCCATGAATGAAAATATTGAAAAGATGATGAACCACTCATCAAAAACAACTTTTATAACCAATGATGTAGATATAGAATCATTGTTTCCTATAAAAAATCATGAAAACTTGTTAATGTTGGATAGCAAAATCAATGATACAACTTTAAGGAAGTCTTTGGTAATTATTTAATATTTTAAAATATGGCTTCATTCCTATAGCAAATTGACAATTTTTTTTGATACATCTATAGGTTAGTAGTAGATAGAAAAAGGGGCTTCTGGAGCCGCAACCCGCAACCCGCAACCGCAACCCGCAACCCGCAACCCGCAACCCGCAACCGCAACCCGCAACCCGCCGCCGCCGCAACCGCAACCGGCCGCCGCCGCCGATCGCGTACGTGCGCGACTTGTATTATTGTTATCATACAACCAGTTATCATCAGTTATCACATGTTATCATATATTATCAATAATTTATTTTTATCAGTTATCACTTATTATTTTTATCAGTTATCAATCATTTATTTTTATCAGTTATCATATATTTAAAAATATAATATTATGGGTTAGAATCGAATCACCGCGGCTTATCAAATTGTTATCACATATTCTCAGTTATCAAATATTATAATTGTTATCACATGTTATCAATCATTGACTCTACTATATTTCTAGACGATTTTTGTATGGAAATTGTAAATAGTTTGTAGAAAATAAATAAATAAAAAAAAGTTTTTTTTTTTAAAAATATATTGCTGTTTAATTATTTGGCATATTAAAATATAATAATATACATTTTTTTTTTTTTCTGATTCTATTACAAATAAAATATTACATACATTATTTCTGATAACTTAATCTACGTCTTGTTCTTTCACGCGCTACGAATGCCCTTGTCCTCGGTCGGTTGTCTTCAGTCCTCGGTCGGTTGTCTTCAGACTATAAAAAATATTTGCTTTAGTATACAATATTATGTAAAAATATAATCGTATTACCTCGGTTTCAGACGATGAATATAACCATCCTCTTGCCAATTGACTGAGTGCTTTAACCATCAAATCTGCTATTAAGCAAGTACCTGTGACTGGAATATTGTCTTTCAATTTCTTTATCTCGATGTGGTCCAAATAATCTTTAACATCATTTATGTTTGTGTCTTTGGGTAACGGCATTTCTTTCCCAAGAAACATCGAAATCTTACAGACCTGGAGCAACGCAGCGGGTCGGACGTACATAATTTTCTTCTGAATATCTTCTTCCATCGCATCCCTCAATCGCAAAATAATTTCGGTATTTTCCTTGGTCAACTTAATTTCTTGCTCTTGCTGCAAACAATAGATTGACAGAATATTGATACACTTGCATTCCTTAATTCTTATCAATTTAGATTCCTTTAACATTACGTGCGACGTACGTGAAAAGTTTAGGATATTAAGAACCGCATTTAAAGATTTAAACAACTCAACATTCATGTTTACGCACTGAGTCTTACTTGAAATAAAAACAACACAATTAAATAAAAATTCTGGATCTAAGCCTATATGTATGTAAACATCGTTGCCGATAAAGAATGTGTTACAGTCGATTAAATTCTTAGCCATGTTTAATATTTTTGCTGAAAATTTTTGAACACTGTAAAAACACTGTGCAGGACACTTGGACGGCTGCAGGCAAACTGAGGGCAGACTGAGCCAAACTGCATTTGTATATAATTCTGGTGGGAATAATATGTATTGGGCTATGGCGTTTTTCAATAATAATAGTTTTCGCTAAGAAATGTGTTTGAATATTGATATTTAATCGACATGTCGTCAGGATGGCGCCGACTCATAATGTATATCCTTAAACCATCACAGATCCATATTCAATTCATCGATAATCACACAATACCTTGCAAAAACTCTACCGTCGCCACCCCGACGTTTGGCGTCGGATTGACAATAAGATACACCTTATTTAATAAACTAAATGACTATATAGAAATTCACACGTGTCGCCAAGATGGCGCCGACTCATAATGTATATCCTTAAACCATCACAGATCCATATTCAATTCATCGATAATCACACAATACCTTGCAAAAACTCTACCGTCGCCACCCCGACGTTTGGCGTCGGATTGACAATAAGATACACCTTATTTAATAAACTAAATGACTATATAGAAATTCACACGTGTCGCCAAGATGGCGCCGACTCATAATGTATATCCTTAAACCATCACAGATCCATATTCAATTCATCGATAATCACACAATACCTTGCAAAAACTCTACCGTCGCCATCCCGACGTTTGGCGTCGGATTGACAATAAGATACACCTTATTTAATAAACTAAATGACTATATAGAAATTCACACATGTCGCCAAGATGGCGCCGACTCATAATGTATATCCTTAAACCACCTCTCACATTCCAGCAAAATTCATTAATATTGAAAAATGCCCCCCCCCCCCTCCCCCCCACTAGATACCGGAGATACTTAGATATAGTACTCTAGATATAGTAATGACTATATAGAAATTCACACGTGTCGCCAAGATGGCGCCGACTCATAATGTATATCCTTAAACCACCTCTCACATTCCAGCAAAATCCATTAATATTGAAAAATGCCCCCCCCCCACCTATTATAGAGACTCCTGACTTAAAGAGTCGGTGTCTGTTTAGTCCGTCTGCTGCCCTAAACTGGTGTACACGTAGTTTTCGTTCGCTCCGTCTTTATAAATTTTAGTGTTTTTTAAAGTGTGTGTTTTTATTTTCAAAAATAATTTTAATCATGGCTGGTTCAATTGGAAACATGGCTAAAGTGTACAAGAAGAATTTCACATATGTACCACCAACACCGCCTGCAGAGCTCATCGACTGTAATAATTTCACACTAGACTTCACCGGCCGTAAGTTTTTGAATGTAGGACTTGATCCTACGGACGAATTCAACACCGTAGTACAAATAATCACACCATCGCGGTATATTAATATGCCAGCCGACTTTCTAAGACGTATATTTTCCCTGATGGGGAATATATTGTCGTTTATTTTGGATCAACCGCAAAAATATAAGCGAAATTTATTTCTGGAAACCGAAATTATTTCGCTGTCTAGTATGGTGTATCAAGGGGAAAATATGCTTGTCATCGAATCAAAAACACAAGCTGGATGTCGAGTATTGCTAAATCGTGCAGATTTAATGAAATTACAATACATGGAGGAGAGTATTTTCGAAACGTTCGCACGAAAGTCAGCCATCATACGTCCTGTTGTATTAAGGCAATTTGAAATTATTGAAAATTATATAGACCGGGAATTTACCAATGTGCAATCGCCACCGAAAACAGTTGACGAAATGATAATTTTTATTAAAAACCTTCAGACCGATCAAATCATCAAGAATATCGACTTAAATTTTGTTAGTCAGCTGAAAATGTGTGCAGCACGGAAATTAGCTGAACAATGGTCTCAACGATGGAGCGGAGGAATGTCACCAGAGGTAATTAAATCTTAATACTAGCTCTATTAAATAGTTATTTAATTTTTATTATTTTTAGTTAATCGTTAACCCCATTTCGCCATTGTCGCCGATGACATCGTCAACGTATTCGCCGTCCATGTCCAATCACATAATTTTGGCTCCGAACAAATATTCATCACCGTCCCCTCAATATACCGATGACACCGATGCGCAGCCGCCGCCGACCAAACCATGGGATATAACGCCGCGACAATTATTCTCACCGTCTTTTTTCGATGGTGAATGTTCGCAGATCAATCTTACGCAGGCAACATATCCAGCAAGCTCCACAGTTGACGAGAACGATGGACCAATTAATGTGGTAATATACATATATTTAATTTTATTATATTTATATTGACAGATTATAATTATTTAGTATATCAATCAGAATGATGCTCCTACCAGTCTGCCATCATTATCATCATTACCGGTGCTCATAGACAATCATTCTACAGGACACGATTCGGACGAGTACCCCCTATGGTATAATAACCGTATAAACTCTACGGGCCCTGCTGTTGACGAAAACGACGGTCCGTCGTCTTTCAACCACTCGCCATCTATTCTCGACTTCACAGGTGGCAAGCCCATGAAAAAATCAACTAAGCGGAGCGTAAAACGTAAACTGTGAATAATATTTGTGAAATAATGTTGTGTAAAATAAAAACAGGCATGATATTTGAAAAAAAGTTTTTTTTATTTATTAGAAAATAAGGTATAAAAATAAGGTATTAATAATAATAATTACAAGGTCTAAAATTATAAGAGTTATAATATACAAGGTTTACAATTTTCTAACATCTCCACTAAACGGATTGTAAGTTATAATCTGATCATGTAGTATTAAACAATAAGCTGCAGTCTTTTCTGGAATAACTGTGTCCGTTTCAAAATCTATTCGTAGGTCTACGGTCGATGATTTAACGTTATCATTCTGGTATGACAAATCAACAACGACGATTGGAGTATAAGTTTGAAAAACATGTTTTGATAACAATGGTTCACAATAATCTCTTTCGTAATACGATTTTTGAAAGTCTGTATAAGCTTTGTAAAGTATGCTGGTGGTATTATTTTTAAAATCAGCTCGAAAGTCTTCATATGGATACACTTCAGAGTTTAAGTGTACCTTAAGATTTTTTAGTTGACAGTGATCAAATCGACCAGCGTCAGTTTCGATATTGTTTTTTCTACCTGTTTGTAATCCGAACAAAACAAATCTAGGTTTTTCGAGCAAAGTGCTAGACTTAACAGTCCACGAATGCGATGTATTTCTAGGGAGTACTGGATACTCGCATAGATCCCAGGTTCTGAACGCACACGATAGTGTTTTACGAGAATCTAATACTTTCAATAACTTTAATTTTTCTTTATCACTGACTTTGATAATAGGCATCTTCCAAGTCACCTTAGTCAGTTCAATTGTAATTTTTTTATTTTTCTCAACGTGTTCGGTGGCTCCGGCATCCACAACACGTATTGCATCCAAATCAGTAGACGAACGATTTAAAATTAGTTGTTGATTGCAATTGAGTAAAATTTTTTTATAATCTTCACAAAATCCGAATAAATGTTTTAGAGGTATGCATCCGGTAAATACATTGCCGGTCATAAAATTTTTATTATCTTCACCGTCCATTGCCGAGTCCCAAGCACAGTTGTCTAATGTATTCATTTCATTTGGAGTATAGGAGCAGAACGCTTTCAAGCAAGACGACACTCCGGGTGATTTTAATTTTTGTATCTCTATTCCATTTATTTCATATCGCATCTCAGAGAATAAAAATGCCAATCCATTATTTGAAAAACGTACGTCTCCAGCAGCATCGGTAGGTTTGTTTACTTTACCCTCGATGAAAATATAACTTTCACACGGCAAAGTGTAAGAATCCATGTTCTGAACGTTAATTCTAATTTCTTCATTGTATGATAGAGCGGTGCTTGAATACGGTGTGAACGAATGATATTGCATTTGTGTTATTTTACAATCATCGACATAGTCGGCCGTCACGTCTAAATATGAGTCATCCATCATTGTAACGAACGAAGAAAATTTAAATTATTTTTCGTGAGCTTGGTTTTGTTGTTTTTTTTCGATTTGGACGTAGACTTTTTCAGTGGCGGTTTAGATGTAGACTTCTTAACGGCAGACGGTAAACTGATAGGTTTTTTGATTGTAGTTCTTTTTATATTAAATTTTAGTGCCATATCCACGCGTTATTTGTAAACGAATTGTGATAGGCTCACCACGCAGATTAATCAGACAATCGTCCTGATCTTTTAGCGCGATATTTACTTTAGTTATTGAAGTCGTATTAAGACCATAAAAAACTGGATGCCTAGGTACCTCAACGATTTTATATCCCACAGATACAGTAGGATAAAACTCGTGTATGAACTGGCTCGGTACTCCGTCACAGAATGAGCCGATGATTAGATTACACTCTACTTTTATACAGTTTATTTTCATTATGTTGACAATATTTTCAGATTCATGACTAGCACCGGTAGTGTATAGCACATTTCTAAACCCTAACAATTTAGCTATGCTATTCTCGATTCCAAAATCAACGTTATGACTGCACGATATTATACACTTTAATGTTCTGCTGTTTGTTTTTAATTCAAACATACTGACATAGTCAGGCATCATTTTTTGTATAATTGTCTCTAACTGATCCAACTCATACGTCCCCGTAGGTATAATTACGTACTCAATTTCATTGTTCAAATTACGGAAGGCAATAGTATTGCAACCAGGTTCTATGTTTGGTATAGAATTATTTGTCTGTAAACTCAAAAGACAAATCTGTGCAGTATTTTCTACTTCCAACGGTGGAAAGATCTCGCATGACAACTCGCTCGAGTTTCCGTTTAACGTCAATGTGAACATGATAAAAACTTTAAACACAAGTGTCCACAGTTTGTAGTATTATATTTCTGCTCTTTGCTGTAATTGAAATGTATGTCACACCCGTGAAAATATTTTTGTACTTCTAATGGTGGAACCAAATTCCCAAAACTGTCGTAATATATGACTTTTTTTCCGATTTTTTTATACGCTACCCAATGCGTTCCTGATCCGTTTACTGTATCCAAGTTAATAATCGCTGATTCTAGGCGTTTAGGACGTCTAGATAACCTATCTCTGGTAAACACACCGATGAAATGAGGTATTTTCATCATGCGAGCATATTTTATAAGTTCGTAATCGTACAACGCTCTACTGGGTAACGTGGCAATTAGTTTTTTGACTTTCTATATTTTTTCGCTATTACACTCCCACCACTTTTTTGTGGTGTTTCTATTTTGTATGAGTTGCCTTTATACGGAGTGAGATAAAGCCCTTTGCCTAAATGCGATGGAGTGTTTCTATTAAATTCATTAGCAACCTTCACAACGTTGGCTACGCCTCCAGTCAGGGCTCCCAGAGCTGACAACCCGGCGAAAATCGGTATGAGTGGTAACACACCGCCTTTTTTCGGAATATTTATTGTTCGTGGAACTTTTGTCTTATTAGTTTTAAATGTTTTTCGTGCAACAGCTAAACATTTTTTGGTCAATTTCAACAAGTTTTTTTCACCCATATTTTTCTTGATAACATTTTTGACTGCTTTAATCGCCACTTTGTATCCACAACCTCCACCGATTTTTCGTTTTGCCTTCATGGCAGTAGTCACGCCCCAAGCTACAGATTTTTCTTTTAAACTAGAATCTTTTGACTTGAACCTGTCCCAGGCTCTTTGTTCTAATATATGGTCAGCTTCGTTACGATCTGTGATAGAGTTACTACGCTCGTATGCTATGTCGTGGTCTCTACAAGCAGAGTCCAGTAGGTTTTTACCTTTATCACCTCGAGCTAATCGTTTTTTCAAATTTGTACCAGGCCCGCAGTATTGATAACCTACAAAGAAATATTATTATTATTATGATAATATCGGATTTGCTATTCTAGACTTACCAGGCACGTGAAGCTCGATCGGCAGTTTGTTTATAAGTGTGTTGATGAGACCACCGCCTTTATTCTTGTTGCTTCTTCGAGCGGGTGACATTGTGTACTGATCTCATTCTTGTAGGTACATAGATATTTATAATGAAATTCATTAAGCAAAAAATAAAACTAACAGTTGAAAACGTAGATCCACCTACTTCGTTTCAAAATCATAGACATGGATCGCTCCTTCCTAATACGATACGTGCACTCGTTGTAGGACCTTCCGGTTGTGGAAAAACGAATTTAATCTTTACTTTATTAACAAATATAAACGGAATAAGATTTCATAATGTTTACATATACTCTAAAACATTGGATCAGCCTAAATACAAAATGCTTGGAGATATTTTATCGGGCACTGATGTTGGATTATTTACGTTCTATGAAAATGAGCAAGTTATTGAACCTGAGAAAGCTTTACCAAACTCTGTATTTATTTTCGACGATATTATTACTGAAAACCAAAAGATTGCAAGAACTTACTTCTCCAGAGGTCGTCATAATTTAGTTGATGTATTCTATCTGGCTCAGAGTTATTCAAAAGTCCCAAAACAACTTTTGCGCGATAACGCTAATTTTATTGTATTATTCAAACAAGATGAGACTAATTTAAAACATGTATACAATGAACATTGCTCTGGTGATATGTCATACTCAGAGTTTAAAGACTTTTGCACTTCATGTTGGCGTCTGGGGAGATTTGAGTTTATCGTGATAAACAAAGACTGTGAACGTGACAGCGGTCGATATCGTCATGGATTTGACACATTTGTCGTTATATAAAGTATTGTCATTGTGGAAATGCTTCATTCACAGTTATGGCTGCTAGCGGTGAAGTACTCGGAGAACTGATTAAAGCCAAAGAAAATATCAAACGCAAGTATATCGCATTAAAAAGTGGAAAAGCAGATATTCATTCACTAGTATCAGAGTCGTTAAGTCCGATTATCGAACCATTGAAACAAAATATTAATAAAACAACATTTCAAACTCCGCCCACACAGCAAGACATTGATATTCAAGATTCTCAATATTTTAACGACACAGACGATTCGAAAGCTTTTGAAATAAGCGACTGGTATAAATCTTACGATATAGACAAAACGTATGGACCTAAAGTACAAAAAAAATGGAAAAGTAGTTTTAGGTAAAAAAGAAATTAAACTCATTGACAATTCGCTGACTATTGATGATGTATCGTACACACTAACACAAGGACTTGGTAATTTAATATTTTCAAAATATCCAAAATTATACACCAAAAATGATTTAAAAGCATACAAGTCTATATTAACTCAAACATCGGCGCATCTAAAAGCGGACGGGAGAAAAATTAAACAAGGTGGAAACAAATATCATGATATAATCCAAAATTTGTTTCAATCGGGCACAGGCTTATCTATGAAGCTACAAAAACATAATTTAGTATACTGGAACGACCCTAACGAGCTAGTCGAAAGATTGCAGTTACTATTGGCGTCAAAGGCAGCTGGTAATACAGGTGTTTCAAACGAAATACTTTCGATTTTCGAAGAATTACACGAAGCAGGGTTAATAAATCGTATTCCAAATGTCTAAACGCGAAATCGCAGTCGAATTACACAAACCGGCAAGAAAAAATTACACACGGCGTAGAGTTAATGTTTATGGCAAAAACGATCTATGGCAGGCAGATTTAGTCGAAATGATACCGTATTCGAAAAAAAATAATGGCTATAAATATATTCTATGTGTCATAGACTGTTTTACAAAGTTTGCCTGGGCCATAGCATTAAAATCTAAAACTGGTAAAGAAGTTTCCAAAGCAATGTCTACTATACTGCTTAAACGCACACCAAAACTATTACAGCTCGATAATGGTAAAGAATTTTACAATTCTACATTTGATGCGTTGATGGAGAAGCACAACATACATAAATATTCGACTTATAGTACTATGAAAGCTTGTATAGTAGAACGTTTCAACCGCACATTAAAAGAAAAAATGTATAGAGAGTTTACAGCACGAGGATCGCACAAATGGATTTCTATTCTACCGTCGTTGATCAACGAATATAATAATTCAAAACATAGAACAATAGGCATGACACCGGTGCAAGCTGATACAAATCCAACATCTGTGATGATAAAGCAACGTAAAATAATTAAACGAAAAAATAAATTTAACATAGGCGATAATGTCCGTATAAGCACATATAAAGGTGTGTTTACAAAAGGTTATTTGCCGAGCTGGTCTACAGAAATATTCAAAATTGTTAAAATTAATGAAACGTTACCTACTACTTATCAGCTACAAGATTATAGTGGAAAACCGATTGCTGGTTGCTTTTATTCAGAAGAAATATTGAAAACAAACTATCCAAATGACTTTTTAGTTGAAAAAATTATACGTAAGAAGGGGGATCAAATTTTTGTCAAATGGCTCGGGTTCGATAATACACACAATAGCTGGATAAATACAAGTGACATTAGAAAATAGTGTCAGTCGAGCTACAGACATAAACGTGTTTGCTAGTTCTCAGTCTGGTGAAACAAATAAAATTATTTCAAATCTCGAACAGTCGATCAAATCGTTTTCGTCTAAATTAGATAAAATCGAGTATTTACTCGAAGAAAATCATAATACCTGCTATACTCACTCGTGTTAATACTATTATAAAGACAAGCCATAATGTCTTCGGCCATCTTGGACATGCAATGTGTACTTGGCGTCAACAATAAATACATGATTAAAGAAATGTCTATAGTAGACACAGAAACATGGGCGACCCAGCACTGGATTTTTAAACATTCAAACTCAATGCAGGACAACAAAAGTCGAAAGACTAATAAGTGGCTTGAACGCAATTATCATCAACTATCTATAGATTACGGTGATGTCGAATATGAGGAACTAAGTAGAATATTGAATTCATTAAAGTTCAACTGCATTTATGTCAAAGGAGAACAGAAAAAACAAGTTCTTATGGAGTATATACCACACGTCGCACTCATCAACATTGAAGACTTGGGCTGCCCTCGTTTGGATCAAATATGTGATGACGAAACTTTACCTTGTTGTATTTTTCATATGGAATTTAATCCTAAACAATGTACATTTTATAAAGTTTTTGCTATAAGAAAATGGTTTATAAATAATTCTTAAAAATATAACAATAATAATATTTTAACATTGTTTTTTATTTTACATAGGTAACCTAATATTTCCAATAAATGGTTATAGATAACATTAATATATATATATATATAAAAATTATTCAAGTGATATATTTTACAATTACAATACATAACAAAAAAAAAAACATAGTATTTAATTATTTTGACATGCATTCCCTTAGAAGTAATCTCATTAAATCTTTATCCGATTCCTCCCACTCACGCCCAGCAACGTCTACAGTAAACTCATGATCTGGCCAATCAACAATCTGCTCGTTATCATCCCTATAAAATTATAAATATAAGTAAAATAATTTGAAAAATATAGAATAATTTAAAAACTTACTCTAAACTATAATGACCGTGAGCCAGTGTATGTATTTTATCGTCTAGCACCACTCTTTTGTCATCGTAGTTGTTGTATGTCAATTTATTTGTTTTGATTGTAATTAGCTGGTGTTTGAATGAGCGAATGGATACATTTTCTGTATATTTATCAAGACTTTCATCTCCGAACAAACACTTAACATGATCCTCCAACGTCATATGGTTTTTAACCACATGCTGTCTTACACCCTTCGCCTTGATCTGCTCTCTCACCACATCCTCTTCTCCTGTATATATGTTGTACGCGTATGATTTTGCACGTAGTGCACAAAACTCTGTCATTATATGTCCTTTTGCTTCATCAGAGAAAAACCCGGGCACCTTCTTCCTAGCTGTAGTGTAGCACGGATGGATAGGAGGCAAGTCTGACGTGTCTAATCTATCCATCAAGTTGGGATTCTCAATCAAGTCTTTGTAAAAATCTTCAGTTTTAATATGGTATACCAACGAATCTGAAATAATAATTAATATATATATAAATTAAGTTTATACTTCAAATTAGTTATAATATGTTTACCAGTATCAGTATACATAAGTTTGATATTATCACCATAGTGCTTCTGCATTACGTTGTAGTGATAATCGTACATCATCGTCTTGGAAATGTCAAGAACAGCAAATCCTATACAAAATATGTTAATAAATGTAAAATAGAAAATTTAAAGTATATTTACCAATATATATAGGCTTATCAAATTTGATTATTTTGTTTTCTAGTGCCACCGCGTTCAGGTTTTCGTTATAGTTGGTAGCATGTTTAAATGTCGTCTTATTAATAAGTTTTTGTAATCGTCTCTCACACGACACCAACTCCATCTTCATTTCCTTTCTTTTCGATTGCATAGTCTTCCCTGAAAAAAGAAACTGTTGGTAATATAGTTAAATTGGATTAAGTAAAATAACATACCAAATACCGCATTATTCATTAATTTGAAAAAGTCTTTCTCAAAGTCGTTCTGTGCCTTCTTCCTCATCTCTGTGTTTAAGTTAATGTAATCCGCCAACCATGCAGACTGGCTAAATTCTAAAACTCTATGCACCTATAAATTAAGATATAATGTTAAAAATCTGTTTAAATCTTGTAAAATAAAAATATTTACTTTTTCAACTATTAACCCATTTTCAATTGCCTGCTGTAGGTTCCGGTAATGTATAATATAATTTTTCTTCTGCTGAAACGTTGACATCAATTTTTTCACCTTTGAGCCTGATGGTATACCGTTTTGTGGCAGAAAAGGCAGGTCATTATGTTTATCATGTAAATGTTGTGGGTATGAGACATCAATTTCGTAGACTCGCCCTTTGTCTGACGTTGGTGACATCTCACTCAGTCCGTTCAAGTTGGATTCAACCCAATTGAAGTCACCGTATGGCATATACTGACACATAGCCCAGCCATAGAGATTATTACCTGTAAAGTTTAAGTTTGAAAAATTAATAATAAAAAAAAAAAAAAGTAAAATAAAATAAATAAATAAATATATTTACAGTCCTGGTATATCAACCACGATTTCTCCTTAGTTTCGTCATAGTCTGGGGTCTTTATATTATTGGCTTTGGCATGTCTCATGCTTGCCTGCACTAATCCACCACGAATACCTATGAAGAATATACAAGATTATTATTATACACGTATTTTTAAAAATTATATTGATATACTAACCATTCTCATACATTAATAACATATCGTAATCACTCAACAGCTCCAACTTTTTCCCGGTAAACTTCAACATCGCGTCAAAACTTAATCCTGGTGCAGTGAAATAATACGCCGCGTCCAAGTTGTATGTCTTAAGGCACACATCGCGAAAATTTTCAAGGACGTCCGCCAGCAGCAACACGTCGATTTTCAAGTACAGATCACTGTACTCGCCCAACGTCTTGCAACCGAAGTGGTCCCAGACCTCCTTTGCATGCGTGTATTCCTCTTCCTTTATTCCCGACTCGTTTAACGTGCTATAAAAGTCCCTCTTCCTCGGTAGTCTCTCTTCATCCAACCTGCTCCAACTATCTGTGTACTCGTACGGGTACACTCCCTTCCGAGTCACGAGCGACATATCGACTTTATTAAAAACTTTAGCGGTCTCTCTGAAGTTCTCCAGACCTGGTGTTACAAGATTTTTAGCTAGAGTTGATAGTCCTGATGCCATGAATCTAAAAGTGTCTATGAAACGGATTTGGAATTTACTTGACACATATTTAGAGAATGATATGTATTTTTCCTCAGTGTTTGGTATTACTCTAATAGTCTGGGTGTCATAACCAAGTTCTGTGACTATCAGATGCGCGTCATAGTTGGACAAGTTATGGAAGTAGCACGGTACAAAAACGGGTGTTTGTAGTTTTTGGTTGCATACATTGCAGAGAGCTTGACGGTATTTTCCTGTGAGATGGCAATGGTCAGCTGTCTTACGATATAGTACCTCTGAAGGTGGGGTAAACTCGATTTTGCATAGATTGCAGTGCGTCGCTGCTTCATGAACTTGTATGTCGTCTGCGGACATATTTATTGGAATATTCGTTTTCAATAACTTCTCTATCTTTAATGCTATTTCAGACACGGTTTCGACAAAATGTCTCGCCACGTCCTGTCGACTCTCACTTCCTCGATATAATGTTGGTTCCGTTGGTATCTCATGTCTCGCTAATAGCTCTATCGGTACGTCATTGCTCGCCTTCACAATGAGTCCATAGCTCATCGCTTCATGTCTGTGCATTATTTTTGTATTTCCCGCCTTCTTCTCATCCGTCTTCATCAGTATAGTTTCGAAATCTGCATATATTACTATAGGATGTCTCTGAGTGTTTCTCCATGCTTCAAATTGCAGACATTCACCTTCTTTCGGCATCACCGGTAATATTGGCTTATGTGCACCGCATATAAGCTTATGCTGAGTTAACGCCTCAAGCCCATTCAATTTATATTTATATCTTTGATTGTCAAAGCTGGTAAAGCACCTTTTGCAAAATACGACAGTCTCTTTATGTCCAGTCTTTTGAGAGCGTATAAGGCGTGAAAAATTCGAGATGTAGATGTAATGCGACCCGCTTTCGTCTGCTACCAACAACAGATCAAAGTGGTTGGCTTTCTCCTCATCAACGACACGTAGCGGGTACACCTCGTACGTCGGATATTTACGCGGTGGCTGAAACTTTTTGTCTAACCCATACACATTCACAGAGACAGTCGGGTTATTATATTCGAATTTCTTAACGTCGGATAATGGCGTTGGGAACGATATACCATTGAAATTGTATTTGTCCTCGTGTTGTCTATAATTTTCTCCTATACGGTATACCGCCGGCCCTGTCACATGCTTGGCTAATACAGCCCACTTGAAGCACTGTTGGTCTACATTCTGAGGATTTATTGTACCCCGTTTCCTATCGATATACGCAGGCAGCGGTATGTATGACGACCCGTCCATCGGTGTGTATTTGTACACGGTCAACAATAGCCCATCTATAGATTCCAGGGTAAACCCGCTTCCTCTGCTAGTATAAGCTTCTTCCTCGGTCAATAATTTTATATAAGCTCTTTCAATAATCTCAGCAATGTTACTTTCCGAAAAAACTTCAACTGCTGATGTTTTAAACGCCCTATTTTCGGACGAATTGGGTACGTTTGATCGGTTATAAGTAGCCTCGAGCTTCAAGCTAAATTTTATTGGATGTTGCTGTACGTGATTTTTCATCATGTCTGACAGAGCCGGTGTAAGAGGACGTAGAAAGTCGGTATAATTTTTAACATTATTGAAATTTTTTGTGAAATACCAGATGATTTTTCGACCCGCTGACGATGAAATTTCAACTAACCCGGGGGACTTCACCATATCCATGCGTGCTTTTTTCGCTGTAGCAGTCGAAGTGGTGTTGGCGGTGGAAACTCGTTTACCGTTTACGCTCGTAGTTGTATAAGAGTCTAAAAAATAAAATTAAAAAACCCCTAATAAATCTAAAGAGAAACTAATTTTCTTATAATAGAATAAAAATGTTATGTATCGTTTAAAATTAAATATACCAAACGGTCTGACAACCCATCAGCATATAAATAAAATTTATGATTTATACGAATCTTTGAAATTATACCCCATCTATAATATTAAAAATAAAACTAACCTGTATTATCGTCTTGAACTTTTTCAAATTCGTCCATAGCTGCCATGCAAATCTCGTCCTCGGATAGCATGTTCGAGCCACCAGCCGGGATATCGGGGACGAAAATTTGTGGGGCAATCTGTATGTCGCCCTGTCGAGTGGGTTGAGCAACAACCGGTGCAGGCTGACGATGAGCCTGAACGATGCCTTGGAAAAAACATTAGATATAATGTAATATTAGATATAAATTAATAATAAAAATAAATAAGTATACATACCATGAACATTTTTCAAATGTTTGGTGAGACTGGTCTTGTATGTGAATGATGACTGACATATAGTACATGGAAAATGAATACCGGTATGAGTTTTTCCATGTCTGACCAAACTATCTCTACGTGTGAAAACCGAAAGACACTGTTCGCATTTAAACATATTTAAATTGTGAAAACGAAATAAAAATAACAAAATGTTTAAACACTTGTAAAAATTTTAAAACACTGGAAATTTTTTAAAGCCGGCGCGAACGAATGAGAACGATAAATGTCTCGGGGCAGACTAAACCGATTCAGCTACACTAGGTGATATATAATCAGAGGTACGCTATGAAGAACTAATGCTTCTTGTGGTAGATACAACGAAAAATAAGTGCGCGATGGTTTAAGACTGACGACGTACTAAAAGACTGTTGTCTCTTTCAGAATACATAAAGATAAATTTAAGTAGGTGGAGTAAAGATTTTTGAGGGTAGGCAGTGTGAATATTGGTATTTAATTAAAATTACATTGTATGAAGATACGTCCGGCAAAGGGCACTAATATCGATCATTATCGTGTTGTTCACTAATAGGCATTCTAATATCGTATAAAGGCACGGTTTCCCTGCAGCGTTCAGGCGCCGCGTCAAGACGCGTCGTTCTATGGCGTCTAGACGCTGCAGGGGAACCGTACCTTAAGAAAAGGTATGCGAAAGCGCCAAATACCCACCTAATGGCAGGAAATGTATCGTATTGTCAATACGACGCCAAATATGCTTAATCCCTTATGTCGAGTTGGTAGAGTTTTTTGTAAGGTAGTGAGTGAATATCGATATTTAATTGATATGTCTCTTAATGTCTTTTAATTGTACTAATATCGAGGGCTACCTAATGTCAGGAATTTATTGTCGCCAGACGTCCTTAATATGAATTTCTATATAGTCATTTAGTTTATTAAATAAGGTGTATCTTATTGTCAATCCGACGCCAAACGTCGGGGTGGCGACGGTAGAGTTTTTGCAAGGTATTGTGTGATTATCGATGAATTGAATATGGATCTGTGATGGTTTAAGGATATACATTATGAGTCGGCGCCATCTTGGCGACACGTGTGAATTTCTATATAGTCATTTAGTTTATTAAATAAGGTGTATCTTATTGTCAATCCGACGCCAAACGTCGGGGTGGCGACGGTAGAGTTTTTGCAAGGTATTGTGTGATTATCGATGAATTGAATATGGATCTGTGATGGTTTAAGGATATACATTATGAGTCGGCGCCATCCTGACGACATGTCGATTAAATATCAATATTCAAACACATTTCTTAGCGAAAACTATTATTATTGAAAAACGCCATAGCCCAATACATATTATTCCCACCAGAATTATATACAAATGCAGTTTGGCTCAGTCTGCCCTCAGTTTGCCTGCAGCCGTCCAAGTGTCCTGCACAGTGTTTTTACAGTGTTCAAAAATTTTCAGCAAAAATATTAAACATGGCTAAGAATTTAATCGACTGTAACACATTCTTTATCGGCAACGATGTTTACATACATATAGGCTTAGATCCAGAATTTTTATTTAATTGTGTTGTTTTTATTTCAAGTAAGACTCAGTGCGTAAACATGAATGTTGAGTTGTTTAAATCTTTAAATGCGGTTCTTAATATCCTAAACTTTTCACGTACGTCGCACGTAATGTTAAAGGAATCTAAATTGATAAGAATTAAGGAATGCAACGGTATCAATATTCTGTCAATCTATTGTTTGCAGCAAGAGCAGGAAATTAAGTTGACCAAGGAAAATACCGAAATTATTTTGCGATTGAGGGATGCGATGGAAGAAGATATTCAGAAGAAAATTATGTACGTCCGACCCGCTGCGTTGCTCCAGGTCTGTAAGATTTCGATGTTTCTTGGGAAAGAAATGCCGTTACCCAAAGACACAAACATAAATGATGTTAAAGATTATTTGGACCACATCGAAATAAAGAAATTGAAAGACAATATTCCAGTCACAGGTACTTGCTTAATAGCAGATTTGATGGTTAAAGCACTCAGTCAATTGGCAAGAGGATGGTTATATTCATCGTCTGAAACCGAGGTAATACGATTATATTTTTACATAATATTGTATACTAAAGCAAATATTTTTTATAGTCTGAAGACAACAGACCGAGGACTGAAGACAACCGACCGAGGACAAGGGCATTCGTAGCGCGTGAAAGAACAAGACGTAGATTAAGTTATCAGAAATAATGTATGTAATATTTTATTTGTAATAGAATCAGAAAAAAAAAAAAATGTATATTATTATATTTTAATATGCCAAATAATTAAACAGCAATATATTTTTAAAAAAAAAAACTTTTTTTTATTTATTTATTTTCTACAAACTATTTACAATTTCCATACAAAAATCGTCTAGAAAGATAGTAGAGTCAATGATTGATAACATGTGATAACAATTATAATAAGTGATAACTGATAAAAATAAATTATTGATAATATATGATAACATGTGATAACTGATGACAAATGATAACAAATGATAACTGGTTGTATGATAACAATAATACAAGTCGCGCACGTACGCGATCGGCGGCGGCGGCCGGTTGCGGTTGCGGCGGCGGCGGGTTGCGGGTTGCGGTTGCGGGTTGCGGGTTGCGGGTTGCGGTTGCGGGTTGCGGGTTGCGGGTTGCGGCTCCAGAAGCCCCTTTTTCTATCTACTGTTAGTAAAATATCAATATTTGTGGGAAGAAAAGATTGTTCTCTTCGAAATTGAGATTGTATGGTCTTCCATTTTCTGTTAACTTCTTGTTGTGAAATACCCAAGATATTGGCAATTTCATTTATTGAATCTGTTCTTCAGATTCGATTTTTGTAAAAGCTGTGAGCAGGATTCCAAATATTTTCATTTTGCTGAATTAAATTGATAAGCTTCAGAATTTCATCTTGATTCCAATCTTTTTCATTGGACATTTTAAGTTATTATATAGTAAAAATTTAGTTAATTTAAAAGTATTAAAGACTACAGAAACGTCTCAAACACAAGTACACAACACGGTCACGCGGTGGTGAAATACGAGTTACGACTGAATTGACAATCCTATTCAAATAATTTAAAATACCTATATTTGTGTGATCGTTCTTCATTTATTTTGGATTTTCCTGTACAAATAATATATGTACAGTGACAAATATACTACTTCATCAGTGGCAAAGTATTGAGCTATATTTAATAAAGTATAAATAATTCTCCACTGCCGTAATATAATATAAATATTATTATTATCAATTACCAAATATTTAAAATTCAAATGTACGATACGTAAAATATGTACTATTTGAAATTTTGAAGTATCTTATATATACAACTATATAAGCACCTATACCTAGGTATAAGTTACAGTTTTATACGAATAATGAAATAAATAATATCTGTTGGTAGGTACGACATTTGTAATAGATCAGATAAATATATAACTAGGTACATTATTATTTATTACCTATACCTATGTGATACAGCTAGTGTGTACTGTGCACACTATATTGATGACTTTTTCTTATACCATACTGAATATAATTAATGTTAAAATGTTTAAATAATAATAATAATAATAACAATTATAATTCAAAGTATTTATAGTTAAGCTTGATCAATAATTAGTTATTTTTATGAACTTTTTAAATCATAGTTATTTATTTAATCAGAAATATACATTGTATAAGTATGTATAAATTATAATTTATAACTGATTTGTTGTCGATCACGTCCACATGGAAGACAGCGTTACCAAACATTTTCTTTGATGTTCGTTCAAATACCGCATGTTGAACGAACATTTTAATATTGTACGCGCACACATAAAATACACGTACAGACTAGGGGAAACATTATCAACGAACATGTTCGACAACAATGTTCGTCCTAGTGTGGACCCGGGCTTTAAAAGGCAGTTTGTTTTTGATGAATATATGGACGACTACGAATTGGTTCCCGCAAGCTTTCATAATAATTAACCTTGTTAAATTTACTTTTCAAATTATTATGATATATTTAACCAGTAACAATTTCCTTCCCATTTATTCAGACGTAGGGCTGTCTAGAATTCAAATAAGTTCGAATAGTTCAAACACTATATAAAATACTAGGTATGGTTAAAAATGTTGCTCAGTATAATATATTAATATATACATAATATATGCTACATACGTATTTGTCAATAATAATAATTGTGGTTGTAATAAATAAGTAATAATAATGTAATAATAAGTCAAAATAGGTTAATAATATTAGAAACAAATTAGTGTGGTATGAATTTACAACACACATTTTTAACGAACTGTAGGTTCGAAATTTGGCCGTCTCTCAATTTTTTAATATTTTCATCAATAAACTTTTCTTTTTCAGCAATTTTTTTCGACTTTAATTTAAGTGAGCTTCTTTGCTTTATATATGCTTTACACTGCACTGCTTTTAATTGTTCAATCAATAAAAAAATATTTGGGTGGGCAGAATAAAATCTAGAATTCAGTTTTCCATGAAACGATTCGCAACAGTTTGTTGTTCGTTCTGAAGTGGCTGAAAAATCTGCTCAAATTTTTGATAAAAATCACTATCATTTTCAATATAATTTTCAAGTACATAATCAAAAAATGTATCAAGTTTTTCATGTTCTGGTTTTATAGCCATTAACTCAACATAAACGTTATATCAGGTGGCAATAAAGGTAACAAAAAAAAGTATTTCAATATTTGCCCAATCTCTGAATCTTTATTTTTAAATTCATCTGAGAATCCTAAAGATTGGATTTTTCTCCACCACGCCTGTCCTAAGTGAAATCTACATCCCCTTAATTTAGACTGTGGCCAAACTTCAGATACTGCCAAGTGAATAGCCTTTTCAAAATCAGCAAAAATAATTTCAGACCTCATGTGATGTTCTATAAATCGAAATGCTTGTATATAAGTAGTACTGTTCTTGTTGGGCAGTAGGAAAAAAACTAATGGAAAATAATTGTTGTCTTTTACACCATGAATGGTAAAAAGCTGGTAAAACAATTTTGGGCAACTTTTAAAAGTTCTATCAACAAACACTATTTTCATTTTGCTGAGTATCTCTAAATTATGTGAACAAGTAAAAATTACAATGTTTGTTTCACAATCATTAATAAATTTAAAATATTCACCACGATTTGTTATTACATCATAATTATCTAATGCTTCATGTAGTTCTGTTAAAGTCTTAGGTAATTTAGGTAACTTACTTGATCGACTAGCGTGAATATTTTGTCTTACTCTAAAAACATCATGCGCTGTACGCTGTTCAATATCACCATTGACTAGTAACTCTTGGCAAATTAATTTTGTTGGACGTTCAAGATTTTCCTGAGCTTTTCTTTTTAAGTTATTGCTTAATGCTTGCCTGTCCAATATGTTTTCACTATCTTTCTCATGATTGTGTTAGAGGTTACATTCCTCAATATTATTTAAATTATTTATTTTTAAAAACTATTTGCATTTTCTTTTTGTACAAGTCCAACGTCCCATATTTCCTGATAGTTGTATTTGAAACCGTTAATAACGAAGAGTTTCTTATATTTTTCACTGAACATCACTTCCATTTTAACGTACGTACTAGGTTAGTTGTCACAAGACTGACGAAAAATAATCAATCTATTATATCATATAAAATTATATTTATAAACTTTACCAGACATAGTAAAACCTAATAAAATATTATAAAATTATCGATTGTACATATACGTATCTTGTAACAATGAGTTGTAGACTGATAAACTGATAAGTAATTTTA
The DNA here is from genome assembly GCF_020882245.1 of Rhopalosiphum padi. Taxonomy (NCBI): domain Eukaryota; kingdom Metazoa; phylum Arthropoda; class Insecta; order Hemiptera; family Aphididae; genus Rhopalosiphum; species Rhopalosiphum padi. The sequence goes on from NC_083599.1 coordinate 79,267,069, forward strand.
TTCGGGAACCAATTCGAATAGTTGTATACTGGAAATTTTTTTTTTCGGGAACCAATTCCACGTTGCCCAAATATATGATCAATACGTGTGTTACTATTACCAAAGCTACGTGTAGTGCCACACGATTTAAATCCATAGCTACTAAGTACATTAAGGTATTTTATAGAAACTAAGTCTTCGATCTTAATATTTAAATTTATGTCTCCACAGATTATATGTGATTGGAATTTAGAGTAATTGTTTAAAAAATCTTCTAGATTATATAGTTATCTAGATATTATAAAATCAATTTTATTCAAACTGGGAGATCTATAAATGCATGTTAATTTAATTAATATATTATTATAGGAAATTAAGAAATCTAATGAGCTACAGTGATTTATCGCTCCAGTTATTACATCATTTACTATAATTGAGTCTTTAATGTAAACACTTATTCCATCGGATATATTTAATGAGCTATAGTGATCAGAGCCGTGTTAAGGGGGGGGGCAAAGGGGGCAATTGCCCCCGGGCGCCGTAGTTTTGTAAAAATAATGGGGCACCTTTATTTGCGCTTAATATACTACATGTGGCCTCGAGAACCAAATATGTTATAATTTTATTATTATATATATTTTAGTATTTTAAGGTCTATTTTAGAATCATGTATATATATAATATAATATGGTACTGTTTGTGACAAATAGGTTGGCTAGGTGACGGCGACGGTGATAAAGAAAAACCCATTTCTCCGTATTTAGATATTATTTACCGATTATATAGCTAAATGCCTAAATATTATTAAATTTATATTATTAGTATCAAAGTTATCCTATCTACTACAGTAGATAACCGTTATTAGTATAATATACGGTACTATAATATTATTAATATTTTATATTACTATTGAACAATATGTCTGTTCTAACCGTTACTATCTGACGTCTGTACACAGTGCTCAGTTATTCAGTATTGCCTATTGGACATCAGTAAGTTATTATACGTTGTACGCGTTTTATTTTTATAATTGACATAAATTACAATTGCTAATAATTTAGTAAGTATTTACAGTTTATTTTATATTATTATGCTTTTTTATGACTCGTGTAATTTGGCTTATAAGTTATATTTTATTTATATTGGCTAATGGCTTGTTGATAACTTACTATAGTTAAGTATTTGCACGTTGAATTATTCCTTATTGTCGTTATGGAGTCAGTGAATGAAGTCGGAAAAAAGAAAGCTAGTGGCAGTAAAAATAGAAAGAGAGCAAAAGAAAATGCTCAAAAAAATGCTTTGCTTGTTTCAAAAATGCCTAAATTGCAAAATTATTTTTTTAAATTAGAGACAGGTGGGTACCAAAAAAATAATTTATAGATCTATAAATTCTAATTAATAAAATCATACCTATTTAATTTAATTGTGGACCTATATTTATTATAATTACTTAATTTATTGTTTAGTTGAGACTGGATGTTTGGGAAATAATATTGATGATCAAATGCTTATTTCTGGTTCTGGTAATAATTTATTAAAAAAATATATATATATATAAATATATATTCAATATTTTTGTTTCTTTTAGTTAACGACCCTAATAAAAATAAAGAGTTGGTGAATTTACATGAACAAGCATCAGAATTTAATGACCTAGATGAGATTGACTTACACAATGTAAGTATTTAATAATTGATGTTAATTAACTTAAACATTAACTTAACTTATTTGTCACACTTATTTTCTCATTAAATTTTTATTTTATTATGTTTATGTACGTATATGAATGTTTTTATTATTTTTATTTTTGTGTCTGTCATCACGTTTTAGAGTAGTAATAGTGCTTTGATTTTTGACTTCAGTCCCTCTTTGAAAAGGAAATTGAATCTAGTTGGTACTTTGTGGTCAAAAGTAAAATATGCTGTGCAGTAGTTTTCAAAAGCGTCAGGAAAAACCTTGAAAAAGTAACGGAAAAACGGGAATTTTTTTCTTGAAATATCGATAAAACAAATTCGGCTATCAAAAAATCTTTAAAATTTAATATAAGGTTTCCCAGATAGAAAGATTATAACATAATAACATTATTATATAATTACATTTGTAATGACTAATATTTTTTTATCATTACAATTTGATTATAACGCCATTAAAATATTGTTTTAATAATATTTTAGTATTATTTTTTGGCCTGGGTTTAATTATTTTTATAACATTTCATACAATAATAATATAAACGTTATGTTTTTTTAACATTTAAAAAATATTATTCAAATATACTTAATATATTATTTTATAGCCAAAAAAATATTTTTGAATCCACTTTTTCAGTTTTCAAATTATCTAATAATTGTAGGACAACTTACATATAATAATGAATTATGAATATTTTTTAATATTCATTTGTGATATTGAAATATATATTCACTATTCACATATTGTATAATATTATATACATTACCTATTCTTTTTAATTACTTTTTATGATGTACTACTATTCGATATCATATAGTTATTATATACCTATACAAAATAATAAAAATGGATAGATGGACAAAAGTTAGGTAAGCAGTAAAATTAAAAAAACTAAATGCAATGTAATTATGTTAATACTTGTCTTTATTAAAACGCAACTAAAAATGCAGCGTACATAATATAATATTATAAATTTCTTAGTGAATGCACTATAATAGTTTTTTTTTTCTAAATGCTGCTCCGGCCAAGTAAACTTTCATTGGTGCTTCAATTTCAGCATTTGTTGCATTTTCGAATGCCTTAACTTTTCTTACAGCTTCTAATTTGGAAAACAACAGATAAAATTATATATTAATTTAATAATAAATAGTAATAATTTAGCTGTTAATGTCTTCTTTTCTAAACGTTTGAGGCCATCAACCTATGTGACACATAATAAAATAATGATGAATATAAATATTAGTCATTCATTAGTACATATTAATTTATAAATATATAAAAATATGATTATTTTATATTATAATATAATAAACTGCAAAAGTACTTACAATGTTCTTTCTAAAATATTTATTTAATAACTTTGACTCAAATTCATCTAAATGTTCTTCACTTTCAATTGGTAGTAATGAATCATATTCTAATAGTTCTTCAGAAATATTTTCAGTATCCTTGGCTTGAAGCACAGTGTCAGTTAAAGTTTTGTCCATCTGAATTTGATTTTGAGCAATTGTTTCTACATCATACTTGATTTTTAAGACAACTCTTAAAATTTTATTCATTATGTCTGAAACAAATATGATATAGTATGTCCAATAAATACGCGAACTGATTATCTACAGCGGTCTATAGGTCAAAGTACGACATCATACTATTTTAGGCTCACTCTACAACTACTGATAATGCGACAGTAATCGTCCGACCGTCGAGATTATTGTACTAACAGCACACGTGTCGTTTAAGTTTTTAGTTTTTTTTTTGTATTGTCGAAATGGAAATTGACAGTTTAACCGAACAACGAATAATTATTACATTTTTGGTGAAACTTGGGAAAACCTCACTACAGATGCATGAAATGTTAAATACTGTTTATGGAGATGATGCTCTGAAGAAAACAGCTCTTTTTAAGTGGATTAAGCGTTTCCAAGAGGGCCGTGAAGACTGCAAAGACGATACGAGACCAGGACGTCCTTCAACCACTTGTGACGACCTAAACATTGATCGTGTGCAGTATCTAGTGCTTTCCGATCGAAGAATGACAATCCGGATGTTGGCTGATACGCTAAGTATCGGAAAATCGTTTGTGCACACAATTTTGACGGAAAATTTAGGTTTGAAAAAATTGTGTGCGAAAATTGTTCCAAAGCTGCTAACACCGGACCAAAAGTTGAGGCGAAAAGAGTGCTGCATTGACTGGAAAAATTCGGCACTCACTCCTAATTTTCTTGAAAGGGTTATCACTGGTGACGAATCATGGTTTTACGAGTACGATCTAGAACTTAAAACTCAGAGCATGGAGTGGAAGTCAAAAAATGATCCCCGAACGAAAAAATGTCGTAAAAGCCGGTCAAAAATTAAGGTCATGTTAATCGTTTTTTTTTTACTACCGTGGTATTGTGCATCATGAATATCTTCCTGAAGGACAAACTGTAAATGCTATTTTCTATGTGGAAGTTCTTAAGCGCTTACGAGATCGTGTGCGACGTGTACGACCAAATTTGCTATGAGAGGACGGGTGGATTTTGCATCACGATAATGCGCCGGCTCATTCTTCTTTGCTGGTCCGTGAGTTTTTGGCCCGAAATTCAATCACAACACTTGACCACCCCCCCTTTTCTCCAGATTTAGCCCCCTGTGATTTTTTTTTGTTCCCAAAATGTAAAATGGTCATGAGGGGTCAGCATTGGGACGATGTGGAAACCATAAAGCGCGAAACGACAAGACAGCTGAAAAGCCTAGCTTCTGAAGACTTTGAGGGATGTTTTGAACAATGGAAACGAAGATGGGATAAATGCATCACTATAGACGGAGACTATTTTGAAGGGGATAAAATTGATTTATGATAAATTATAACAAATAAAAGTTTTATTTTAAAAGTTCGCGTATTTATTGGACATACTACATACTCATTAAATATAAGTTTAATTACACAGAAGTCAATATACTTGGAGTATAAACCATTATATTATTATTGATATTATCATTTGATTCAGAAGTTTGTGATAAGCAGTTATTTCTTAATTTGTGTTTGTTTTGAATAACACTAGGCACCTTTTTAAAAGATGACTGTAAATTGATATCTAAAAACAATTTAAAAAAAATTCAACTTCGCTTTAAATAATACAAAATTACGAGTAAACATATTATATCTAAAAGAATAAAAAATATTTATTAATAACCAAATTCTATTACCTAAAGCCAATTCACAATTTGGGTAATCACTTGTATCTTGTATAGCTTCAGAGACTTTAAAAGGAGATGACGATGTGTAGATAATTTCGGTGCTTGAGGCTCTTTTATGCTCCACTATAAAAATATAATATAATATATTAATACAATAATTTTTTATATGTTACATTTAAGATTTCAGATTTTTTTTTTTTTAAATTATTTAAATTTACCAATTTTTGGACTAGATGTTTCAGATTCACTCTGAGATAAGTTAAACAAATCATGTTTTTCAGGTGTGATTATAGAACCTGAAAATTCAAAATTTAAATAATTATTAATAGAAATGTATCTTTTGAATATTGTAGATGTGAATTAAATAAACTATAATTTTAACTTAATTTACCTTTGGTAGAAATAACTGACATGGGAGATTTATTTACATTATAATCATAATATCTACTTGATGTATAAATATTATGCTCTTGTGAAAGTGCTATAAATAAAAAGATATATACAATATTTAAATAAATAATTTTATAGAGTTAAACTACAATAAATCTTTTTTTACATAAAATTATGTCATATTTGAATTTTCTAAAATTCAAGTACCTGCAATAGGACTAAATGAGTTTCTATCAAAAAGCTTTCTTTTTGCTTTTAAAGGTAAACTGTAACTTGCATTTTGATTATTTGATTGGTATTTAATGTTATGACCTTGCTTGCTTTCAACATCTATAACATTTATATTAACAATGTATATGTACATCAACATATAGTTTTAAATTAATATATACCTAAATGACTAGAAGATAAATGATCAATACTATTTGAGTTTTTCTTTTCTTTAAATGTTACACAACTTAAACTGTAACTATTTGATTTAGTTTCATGAGTATCATTCATTGCACCATTAGATTTGGGTGTAATATCTGTAAAATGTATAAAATGATTATCTTAGTTCATAATTTCCAAAATGTTCATGAATTGTGTAAATAAATAAGTCTTTCAATACAATTATATTTTTATTTTACATGCTCTATTTTAAAGCATAACCTAATTATACTTTAACTGACAAATAAAATGAATAAATTGAAAAGTTAAGTATAAACATACTTTTGTTAAAGGAAAAAATTGGAGGATCTAATACTTTTGATTTTTTTGCACGAGATTTTGAAATCTCATCATCACAAGTAGATAAATCTGAAGTATTTTCAGCCTTCTTCAACTTCGCTCTAGCTTCTGTTAGAGTAGCTAAAAAATATTAATTTAAATGAGAATTATAATTATATTTATAAATAATGAATTTTTTATTTTATTTTAATGACAGTAATCAAATTAATCAGTATACTTTAAAGTATTACAAAATACAAATAATAGATTATAATAGATTTAGTAAAAAATAATAATAGTCAATTTACCAATATTTTTCTTTAATGTTCTTGAGGCAAAATAATTAAAATCAAATTTGTTGGCTAATACTCTACGTTCAATATTTTTTTTTACATCTTTTTTGGGCCAGGCACAAGTTTACTTTTAACCCAGTGTGCTGGAACGACTTCAATAGTATTTTCAGTTTCAAATAACACTATTGACCACATATTTACATCCACTCTGGAAAAATGTACCTAGAATGTACATATTTTACACAAATAACTAGATGTTATTACTAGAATAAACTACATAATTTATAAGTTTTTAATTTAATACTTTATAGTATATAATAGGAAACGTTTAATAATATAGGTACCTATATTTTAAATAACTAAGCAAAGATCATACAATTCGCGTTTCCTATCTTCATATTTATATTGTCTTAATTTACATTTAGCTACTAATAATATATGACCTAATTTATTTATACAGATAATTATAAAATTTAAAATTAAAAAAAATCTATTAAGTTTATCAATACAATTAATAATGATTACATTACATATATTTACATGTTAAGAAAAAAAAAATGGAAAATTTTATTACAAATTTTCTAAATGTCATGTAAAAGGGATACAACAACCTGTTCATTTTTGTAAGATAAAATCATAACTTTTTTTTAACATCTTTAACATTCCAACACTTTAAATTTTTAGACAAATGTTTAACAGAAAAAATTCCTAGATGTGATGATTTAATAGGCTGAACATAAAAATCTGTTTTTTCCCTAAATTCTCTGCCAATCAAAACTATATTTCCAGTGTTTGTTGAATGTCCAATATTAATTAATTTAACAATTTCATTATTATTTGTACAAAAATATGAATCTGCATCTACATTGGTTTTTAATTTGTAATTTCCCAAAATTAATGTACTAAACTGTGGATTTGTCACAAAGTTATTTATTAGAGGCCCCTTATTATGTTGTCCTATTAATAAGCCTTCACTATTCTTCATATTATCACATTTGTTTCTAAATTGCTGGTTGATTTTTCTGTTTCATTATATCGTATTATAACCTGCTCCAATGGTTTATCAGGCTTTCTAATCATACTCTTTAGTACTATCATGTAGTTCTCAAACGAAAATGTACTACAATTATCGAGAGATCCGAATCTATCATAATCATCTACCAAATGAAGTAAGCCATGAATATTTGGTGCCATGTACATTTGGCCATATATTTGTTCAAAGGATTTGACAAAATATTCTAACAAATCATGAGCATATTGTTTTAATGAGACATGTTGAGGGCTTAGAAGTATTGTCATTGCTATGCTAAGAGCCTTAAAATTTTTGTAACAATCATCAGCTTTAATATCTTTTAAAATAACAAAACCATAATATATTAAAATTGCTCTAAATTCCGTTGCTTTAAATCGAGCTACTTCTTCTAATTTTCTTGGTTTTCTTGAGAAATCACAAGGAAAGTCTGACTTTAAGTTAATAGCTAAATCTGATAACTCTCTAATTTTCCATGAAGGCAAGCGGACATTTAATGGACCATTCATCCATAAAAAAAGCAGTTTTTTGGTCACTCCAAGACATAACATATGCATATAATCTAAAGAAAAGTCGTTGATAATATCAAACATAGGTAATTCAATAAGTATAGAAATATCAGTATTAGGTAAATGATGATCATTCGTTAATTTGTCTGTATAGCCATTATGTGTCCTATTTGGTGGTCGTTTGTGTAGTTCACAATAAGGAAAAACTGTCCTATTTTCTTTACGCTCTCCTTCAATTTCACAACGAGGACATGAATTATATCCAGTATGAGATTTAATTTTTAAAACAAATGATCTTGCCGGCATATCACAACAGATTACATCAATTTTAACTTTGTAAGATTTATTTTCCAGTTGAATACCATTCAATATTAAATATTTTGCTTCATCTACAAAATCTTCTAAGTAGTCATTGCTGTCTGAAGGTTTTTGGTTTCCACAGTACAGTCCCACAGGAAAAACAAGATCAGATTTTGGTCGTATGTAAGCCAAAATTGGCCAAAACTGTAAAGAAGTGCTTTTATGAATGGGAAGTCCATCAATAGCAATAACAATTTTTAATTCTTGCTCTAAAACACAATTATTATATGGTAAATAACGAACAATTCCATTTTTGAGACCAAAGTGGTAGTATTTTCCAGGATGAACGACCCGCATATTTTCTATTGAAATGGGTTTGGTTTTTAATAATGTCTTGGCTCTTTTGGGTAATGTAATAAAACATTTATGTTGACGAAGAATACTTAAAAGATTATCTAAGGCAACATGAGAAATTTTGTAATGTATTGCCCATTGAGCTAATTCATTATTTATCAAAAATGATGTACTAGTACTAGATAATAAGTCAGAATCAGAATCATCAGTATCAAATACATCTATGGGGGGAGAATCAATTTTGTAGTTAGAGAAATTAAAATTTTGCGATTCGTTATTTAATTCTTCTGGAAGTCTATGTTCTGTTGTAAATGAAACATTATTCTGACAGTTGTGTGAATTTGTATTAGAATTTGGTATTTTATTAAGTAGATTAGATTCCGAAAATAAATTTTCAGGAATATCATGGTTGTAGGTAGGATTGAAATAGTCTAACTCTTTTTTCATTTTCCTTCTCTTTGTACGACTACTGAGAGGAACCAACTTCTTCATGATAAATGTAAATAGATAATTTATCTACAACAAATCAATACATAGAATAGTAGGATATTCAACTGTTTGTTACCAACTCTACTATAGTTTAATGAACCAAATGTAACAACAGAATACATTAAAATTATTAGAGTAATAAAAAAACTATTGACCACAAATCACAAGAATATAAATATATGCAAATACTAATGTTTATTACTAACTAATACATAAAATTAAGCTAATTTAAAACTTTTAGTAGATAATAGTATCCTACATACAGCTAGAGGTTAGGATTACTAAATTGCTTGAAAGTAATGTCCATTTTTTTTTTCAAAGAAAGTATACCTACCTATTAATATTATTGTAGGTATGTAACCATATTAATAAAATATTAACATATTAAAATTTTAATTAAGAAAATTAAGTTTTGTTCAAATAAAAATGATTCACTATTATAGGTTATGGTTATCACTACCTTAATGAGATAATTTGGATACTTGTACCTATTAGTTGGAATTGGAAATTTATTAAAACATTAGGTACCTACTTAGCAAGGGCACTTATAATATTAATATATTAAGTAAGGCATTATGAATTAACATGACATGACTACCATAACTATGGTCTATAATTTAACATAATAAAATATTACACATTATATATAGTTCCAAAACAATTGTCTGGATTTTTTGTATTCATGCATTGTGTCATTGTTTGTTGTATACTTGTATAATAAAAATATCTAGGTAATTTGGTATAATATTAACTGTATTATCGTGTAATAGGTAGGTAACAGCATGCTAGATGTTAAGACCTGTGTTAAGAAATAATATTTAATAATCAGGGTTTGATTTTGGTTCAGTTGTCACTTAAAAAAACAATTTCAATATTTAAAATTCATAGTTTGATGGTCAAACATGTGATATTAAATAAATAATTAGGTAATCTAAACTAAAAATATTTAAAATTGTTAATTTACATTTTAAGATAAATTTTGAGCGTTAATTTACTGGACACGTGTTATATGACCAAACAAAACAAAATATATAGGTACCCAATATAAAATAGACTTTAAAACTTTATAATTGACTGACTATACGCTTACAACTACAATCTTAATTATTTAAATAAATAATAGGTAAGTACTCACCAGATCACCGCAATTTACACCAAAATGGCAAAATATAAAATTAGTAATTACGGTATAGTATAAGTATAATATAATACAAAACTGAAAACACTATTTTCGGTAGGTTCTCCTTCTCTTCAGTGTTCAGCGGACAATATTCGACGTGTTCGGAGACTGAGAAGGAATGAATAATAATATTATCATTATTATCAATAGTAATACCGATTTCCGCCGTATTTCATGGGTTTTACCACTAATTTTAGACGGGTGTATTAAATATTCGAATATCGATAGTCCACACTCCGCATTCCGCAGTCCCCGTAGCGGCGTCTTGACTTTTGAATTATCTATATATAATATTATATAATTGTATATGTAAAAATAGTTCAGCCTCTGTGTAGTTATATGCACTTTGGCTATAAGTAGACTGGTACTAGGAAAAAAATATTATTATTATATCTATAGTATATTATACTAATATTTTATAGTGTCGCCTAGGTTGACGTGGTAGTATGGGCGGTATGGCCCTATAGTGTATACAAAATTACAAACTTAACAATGGTTATATCGGTTATCGAAAAACGCGCGTACGTTCGCGAGACTGTGAAATAGTGAAATTGAGATACCGATGATATTATTATTATTTATTATCCAATACGTAATTCGTATTTCGTATATACCTATTATTATTTATTACATATAATGTCATAATACTTAACTTACTGAGTACTTACCTATTTATTTTTAGTTCTTAGTTTATACTGATAACACATCAACAAATCACGAATTGTCTCGGAAATTTGAGTTTTTACTGTACAATGTAGGTACAAAGTTGATCGCCGGACGCAGGCGTGCAAAATATATATTGTACAACTTATGAATGTTATTATTCTTCGTCCATAATATACAATCGTTCGTAAGCATTTACGGCACTACGCATTATATTATATTATAATTATTTAATATTCGTATATTATACGAACTTAATTTGGTATTTTGTATATGTGTAGCCATTATACGAAAATTGGATTTACGAATCTTTTAACCATGCAGATATTTTTCATACCTACCTAACAGAGCGTACTTATCCATATTTTTCACAGCTAAAAACTAAAAAATACCTAAATATGTAACAATTATATACGGAACGTATCGTATCACACTAACACGTACAGTTTATTTTAAATTAATAAACCATTCTATTAATTTATATTTTAAAAAAGATTTACAATCAGTATACAACAAAAATACAAAAAGTAAATAGATTTATATTAATTAGACTACTTAAGAGGACGCCACACCAGTAATTTTCAGTGGTAAAAACACATTTTCGTAGTCTGAGTCAGTGGCGTGGTGAAGGGGGGTCTAGAGGAGCGGCCGCTCCTCCAAATTTTGGGTGGGTGGGTGGGTAGGTGGGTAGGTTTGTTGGTGGGTAAGTTTGTGGGTGGGTATTACAATTTATCACATACGTATGTACGTAGTATTGATGTACCTACTATAATATAAATAAGCAACAAGATAATCTGATTAACAAGGAGGTAGGTATTATGTAGTTAAATGTTAACACGTTTAAAATCAGTTATCTAAACTATATTATTTCAATGTATCCATTTTTAACAATCATAGTTTAAACCTCGGTTATGCTTAAGAGGGTGTCAGCGCACTATTTGTTTATTCTCCCTATGCCCCACGCGCAACATAGACCGCAGAATCATATTGTCTATGTATGTCATCTTAGTGTAAAATCACCCATTACAAAAAAGATAAAAAAAAAATAGAAAAATAGAAAAATTCAAAAAATATATCGAAGTATCGATACCTAAATTTCTTTTATAACGATATAAATATAACGATATCGATATTCAAAAATATATCGTTGAAGAAGTATATTAATACATTGTTCTCTATCTTTTTTTGTAATGGGTGATTTTACTCTAAGATTATTTACCGTCCGAATTCGGCGGTTTGATCTTGATTTAACTATTGTTATACGGGCCCTGTATCATGAATTATTCAAATTATTATTGTATGTTCTATATTCGTGGTAATCATGGATTATGGTACCCTCGTACGGCGTAAAATAATGTTCCTATATAAAATTATTGCGTCTAAATTAAGAATACTGATTAGTGATTACTGAATAAGATACAGAGCCATGTTTATAATATCCAATATGACAAAATATATATATTTATATATATTATACTATATATACATAATATATGATACCTATATATTATAATCCTTAACGATTAATGATAATAATCTATTTTTATAAATAGAAATAAAATCATGAAATTGTTTTTCCACTGACCCCACCAACTACCTACCAAATACCAATATTATTTAATCGCCACAACGCGTCAGCGACTCGCTGCTATCGTATACTTTTTGCAAACCGGTAAATGTGTTCTTAGTTTCTTACTATTTAGTATTTACAAATGTGATTTATGTCATTGTGTTAAACTATGTGTTGTTTTTAATTAATATTAAATTAAAATTATGTCCACCAATATCTGTTTATGTGGTAAAAACAAATTAAGACTAAATGACACCAATTGGAAGAGACATTTAACTGCATATAATATTGCAAAATTGAAAAAATCTAACCTAGTCAACGATGTCTCTAGTTTTATTTCTAAAAAACGTGTAAATAATGTAGAACATACTCAGCGGCAGAAAATTAATTTAGTTCCTCATTGTTCTAATTCTGGTAAGTAAATATTTTTCTAAATAGAATAGATTATTAGTTCAATATAATAATATATAGCCATATAGGTATTGGTTTAAATGTGTAATAACTAAAACTAATATTGTAATAATAATACAAGACTGAATAGGTTATAATTTTTTTGTGTTTTCCAATTTCAAAGCCATACAAAATCTTATTTTTATACTTCAACGAAGATGATTGTAATAAAATAATGATTGAAATACAAAATATGAATAGCATTTATTAGTTATTATGTAGGTATATTGTGTATATTGCATATATTTTGTATTATAATTATTATACGTGCATGCATAATTTAATATTTTAATGAAATGATAAATTATGTACGAGTTTGGGTTAGATTTAATAATTAACTAATTAATCTAATCACAAATAATACAAATTTTTTAAAGGGGACGATTTTTAAATTTTAGTAGGTAACTGTGTTATATTTATCATGTTTTCTTGTATTATTAATCAAGAGCAATATTGCAAGATAACTAGCATGTGCTATTAAAATATAATTTTAACTAATAATTAAAAAAAAAATAATTTGTAATAATGTTATATTATTAATATATAATAACAAATTGTTTTAGGTGCTGATACCAATACAGATTGTAATATTGAACTTGGTGATAATTCTACTGCAGCTCAATATGATAAAGTTATTAATTCAGAAACAGCAATAATTGATTCAGATTCAAGTAGTTTCCAACGTTTTCCCAATGATCCAGCATTAATATTGCCAACAAGTTCAAACACAATTATAAGAGAGTCTGAAGTTTCTTCAATCATAGCATCGAGTACTGGTAAGTTTTAAAAATTTTACTACCTAACGTTAAATTTATCATATTCTCTTGTATTATTAATTAAGAGAACTATCATGCGCAATTAAAGTATAATTTTAACTAATAATTAATAATATTATATAATAACAAATTGTTTTAGGTGCTGATACCAATACAGATTGTAATATTGAACTTGGTGATAATTCTACTGCAGCTCAATATGATAAAGTTATTAATACAGAAACAGCAATTATTGATTCAGTGTCGAGTAGTTTCCAAAGTTTTCCTAATGATCCAGCATTAATATTGCCAACAAATTCAAACGAATATTTTGCTTATTTAGCCAGTTAACATCCATGCCAGCCGTTACCAGCAGAACTAAAAAATCAAGTGTTTCCTAAACGAAAACAGGGTGAATGGATTAGATCATTTCACGAACAGCATTATAATAAAAAAATTGCTCCTGGAGATTTTGTAGTAAGAAATTGGGTTTCTTATTCTCCTTCTGAAGACAAAGTATACTGTATTGTTTGTGAAACTTTTTGGAACAACTCATTCCAAGTGTAACCAACTTGCAAAATGTGGATCGAATGATTGGAGACATATTGCCTACAAACTTAAAGTGCACGAATGTTCAACAGACCACTTGCAGTCTGAAATTAGAAGAGCCATGTATATTAGTAATCAGAGAGTGAATATTACCACATTAGGACTCCCCAACTCTATTGTTGCAGAAAATAGAGAAATAGTAAAAATAATTTTTGATGTTTTAATTTACTTAGCTCGACAAAACTCTGCATTTCGAGGACACAATGAAAGCTGGAGCTCTAAAAACCAAGGAAATTTCTTAGAATTGTTAAAATTAATGTCAAAACATAATGCTTTACTTAAATCTCATTTAAGTAAAATTACAAATGCTTCAAAAAAAAATCGTATAACATTTCTCTCCAGCGACAGTCAAAATACAATGTTAAATGTACTTGGTGAAATAGTTCGATTAGAAATTTTAAAAAAAGTAAAAAAAGCTCGGGTGTTTTCTATTATTATAGACACAACTACCGACGTGGCTAACCTGGAACAGTTTTCACTTGTATTGCGTTTTGTTAATGATGATCATCAGCCTGAAGAACGCCTTATCGCAGTTAAAGTAGCAAGTGATGCATCTGGAAAAGGTTTGTTTGATTTATTTTGCGAGATTTGTAATCTTTACGAATTGGATTGGGAAAATAATTTATGTGCTCAGTCATATGATGGAGCTGCCTGTATGCAAGGTCAATATTCTGGAGTGCGTTCATACATACAGGACAAAAATCCTCAAGCCATATATATTTGGTGCTTTTCTCACATACTAAATCTTGTAATTGTTGATACATGTGATAAAAGAACAAGTATGAGAAACTTCTTTGGTGAATTGCAATCAGTAATAAGTTTTATGAGAGCAAGGAAACGTACTGCTATATTTAAAGAACAACAAATAAAAGTTTATCCTGATCAAAGAGTCTGTCGCATTAAAAATTTTTCTACAACTCGATGGACTTCCCACGATCGAGCAATTTCAATTATTCATGATAAGTATGAAGCACTATTGATGACTTTAGAAGAATTAACCAATTCACCAGATCGAGATTGCTCTTCAACAGCTAAAAACTTACATATCATCATATCTTCATTCACGTTTGTCCTAAATTTAAAGTTAATGAAAAAAATATTTTGTTATACCACTTCATTATCAGTCTACCAACAATCGCCATAAATTCAGAACAGAAGTTTATTTTGTTATTTTAGATCAAATTACAAATTCTATCTTAATGAGATTTGACGGAGCTCGAAATTTATTAAAAGACTTTTCGATTCTTTCCTATGACCGTCTTATGGCTACAAGTAATGGAGAACCTATTCCCAATGATTTATTTGAAACACTGGTCCAATGGATTCTAAATTTACAACTTGAAGAATTGAAAAATGAATATTTAATATTTGCTTCAAGTTTTAAAAGTCTGCAATCCAATTTGAATCTTACATCATTATCTAATTCTGAAAATGAAATAAGTATTACTGAAGAAAATACTGATGCATGTGATTCTGATAGTAGTACTAATAGTAATACATTAACAAAAATTGCTGAAAAAAATCTTACATCAATACAAATTTTAAAACTAATTAGCTCATATGGGTTATGTGCAGCATTCCCTAATTTGTTTGTTGCTTACAAGTATTTATGTACTATTCCGGCCACATCTGTTTCAAGTGAACGATCATTCTCAAAGCTTAAGCTCATCAAAACTCGTTTACGCTCCACTACGCAGCAAAATCGTTTGGAAAGCTTACTTTTACTTTCATGCGAGAGGGACATTGATATAGATCTGGAAGAGGCTATAAATAAATATGCATTCACTTCAAATGTTTTGAAAAAAATATTGTTATTTAAATGAATGTTGTGTAAATAATAAATATAGTGGTACGTTAAAGTGTTAAATGTTGTTTTTATTTTATATGATTTGTACACATATTTTTTGTATGTTTGATAAAATATTGGGTGGGTACCTAGACTAAAATCTTTGCTCCTTGTGTTAAAATAGCTCGCCTCGCCACTGGTCTGAGTATAACTCGCTTAATTTAGGTTTTAGAGTCAAAACACCTATAACAAAATTAAAAGATGACAATATTCTGGAGGGCAGGACGGTGAGCTTTTTTTAAAAAACTAAACATTTTAACAGTTAAAGGTCATTTAAAAATGTTGAAATTTACGGTATTTCTAAACGATATATTGAACTTAATATAGGGAATAATTGAAAAAACGCACCGTCTTGCCCTCCGGAATATTGTTATGATATAATTTTATAATAGGTATTTAGACTGTAAAACCTAAAGCAAGCGAGTTATACTCAGACTGCGTAAACATATTTAAACGCCGTGAAATGTAAATTTTGCGCTGTCAAGTGCTGCTCCTAACGGCACTGTGAATTCAAACGTCGTCGTACACAGCGGCGTCCCTCTCCACTACAATGCGCGCGACGTAATAAGTATTTATACTCTATGTCGACGCGCCCGCAGCCCGCAACCACTATAAATTATATTATTATCGATAAGATAATTATTATTTATTTTGTATCTTATTTGTTAGCATGAATATTATTATTATTATTTTGAAATTATCACCTACTATTCTATCATTCCATTGACAAAATCGCCTGTCGTAGTGTCGTGCGTAGTCAACATATTATTATACTTTATCAATATAATATCTATTTTAATTTTGTTTTTATAAACGCCAAGACAAAATAGCAAATAAAAAAAATTTAAAAAACAGACGTACCTCAAATCTGAAAGGGGGCCGAGCATTGGCTTATAAAAAGTTGTATAAGACAACTAACAAATAAATTCCAATTTAATTTTACAATATTTTTAATTTTCACATTTAAAATAAGTAAGTATTTTCGATAGTTATTATATATTTATGTAATTTATATAATTATATAACATTATTTATTATTTATATACCTAGGTAATTAAAGTGTTTTCGTAGAGTACCTATTTATCGATTTGATTTAGGTTAGTGGGTTACACATTCTACAAATTATTTAGTAAAAAAAAAATCGGAAATTAATAATGGTATACGGAAAATAAAATGTACCTATAATTCGTTAAAAATCGTATTGGATGAAATCTCATCTGAATACCAGTGGCGGCTTTGGGGGTATTTTTTTGGTGAGGCGACTTATGTATCAACCCCCCCCTCTTCATAACAAAAAAAAAACTTCATAATAATGGAATTTAAAAATATAAAAATAATTATAACTATAATAATATACTTGTTTCGTATAGTAAATAATATAATAAAGTGAACATTTTAAAACTTGGTAGTCCTGAAAAGGACTTTTTTAAGTATACATTATACCTACCTACTAACTAGTCTTGAAAAAGACTTTTTAAGTAAACCTAGTCTTGAAAAAGACTTTTTAAGTATGCAAAGTTCTGAAACTATGAATTAAATAAAACTATATTAAACTATTATGTTTTGTATGTTAAATTTATACTCCTATCTTTTTGATTAGCATATATGTTTATAATATTATCATAAAATGATTCTGTCTCTTTAAGTTGATAGATCAAGGATTTTTCAATTGATAGTATAGCGAGGGAACTTAAACGAATTTGTGAAATACTATTTCGAGAATAGGTTTTAATTCTTTTGAGGCAAGAGAAACTTCTTTCATTTGATACACTAGTTGATGGTATGGTCAAAATAAGAATAAATAACTTATAAACTTCAGGTAAAATGTCTTTCAATGTATCTTGTTCAATAATTTTAACCATGTCATAAATATGTAATAAATTTTGATATTTTACATCACTATACAAAACCTCCAATTCAACTTTTAATTTAATTATATCACAAAATATATTAGAATAAGTTAATTTCAAATTATTTAAAGTATTTTCTGGAAATTTACAAGAATATTCTTTAAAATTAGTTACATCAGCCAACTGTAAAAAAAGTAATTTATTTGTGTCTTGAAATCTAGTATTTAATTGCATTAGAATATTATCAATTATTTCATAAAATAATATTTTAAAATTTGATTGATTGTTAGATTCATTTCTTGTAGCTTTTGGAGGTTTTGTAAGAGTAATAGCTTGATTAAATAATTTTAAAAATTCAGACTCATTTCTTTTTTTATTTATAAGCTCACATGTTATATTTATTTTTCTTAAGCAAAATTCTATACCAAATGACTTATTTTGAAGAACGTTAAATAAATTGTCAGTATATATAAATATATTACTAAATATGAGTGCTAAAAAAGCAAATTCAAAAGTTTTTAAATTTTTTAAATGACCTATAGCACCACAAATAGATTCAGATGAAGATTTTGGATCATTGCTTATAGAATCAAAAACATTTATAAACCCTGACCACTCATTAACTACTGTATGTAAAATTTTTGAACGTGAAGACCATCTAGTTTGAACGAATTGAGGAATTCGTTTACCTACAATATTATCTACAACATTAGAACGTGAGGTGGAATTGTGAAAATAAGCAGCCATACCGAACTATATAAGCAAAAAATATACGACATTTAGCATTTATACTACAACCATGTTGCAATACTAAATTTAATCTATGAGCTAAACAGTGTGTAAATAAAGTATTAGGAGCAAGTTCTTTAACTCTAGCCTGTAAACCTGTTAAATGACCTGACATTACACATGCTCCATCATAACATTGGCCAACTAATTTATTTTCCACATCAAACTCATTTAAAACAGAATAAACCAAATTAAATAAACCTTGAGCCGTGCGATCTTCACTAACATTGTGAAAATCCAAAAAACGTTCAACTAATTCAGATTTATCTGTAACATATCTAATTACAATTGAACACTGTGTTTTTTGACTGATATCTGTAGTATCATCAATTTGAATTGAATAAAATTTACATTGCCTAATTTCATTTTTAATTTGATTTATTATAAAATCAGAAATACATGAAATTAAATCATTTTGTATGGACTTGGACAAACCTGAAAATGTGTTTTTTATACTTTTATAATGATTTTGTATTTCTTGAGAACACCTAACAATATGCAATCAAACAACTCTTTAAAATTTCCTTTGTTTAATGAATCACTGCTCTCATCATGACCACGAAATGCTAGCTCTTGTTTTCCCAAAAATATAACCAAATCAATTAAGTGCTCCATAAATAAACGATTCAATCTCACATTTTCATTATAATTTTTTTTAAACAAATTACCATGCTCATTAACAATATCTACTATAGTAAAACTATTTTTTTCTAAATGTTTTAATCCTAAATGGTTATGAATATGTTCTTTTGATGATTGATGTATTTGAATACTCCTAGATAAATTTTTTAAATCACAATAACCAATAGTATTCCAAACAGACTGAATTTTACCCAATAACAAACACGGCCAACAAAACAATTTTTGTAAATAATGACTTCCACATAACCATGAGTGTTGTTTATAAAAATTTAAATTAAATGATCTACAGAATACCTTGCTTAATTTTTTGTCAGGAGTCAAAACTGACAAAGCCGGCATAGGCTACCTTTATTAAATCATTTTTATTATTAGACTTCCAACGTCGAAATGGCGTCTCTAATAATATAACAACTTCGTCTGTCACTGGATTCATATTCATAATGTTAAATATTAAATGAACAGCACAAGTTGACAACACAAGTAAAATTTAAACGAATTTAAACAAAAAAGCACGACACGAGCGACGACTGCCGACGACACGATCGAGATATAAACTAATAAACTAATAATGAAATTGGTTTCATTAGGCACTGTGACAATAATAACGGTTTATCACAAATAATAAACACGAAATAATATTATACTATAATAAAATAAATGATAATTCATATTATTAAAATTCGTAAAGAAGAATTTTTTTCAAATAAAATCATAAAAATGTTAAAAATTATTAGCGAAATGTTATTGTCAAGAAATATACTTTTAGCGTATTATTTGCTACAAAATTTTAGGTGAGGCGGCGCCTCACTTGCCTCACCCCCAAAGCCGCCACTGCTGAATACAAATTAAAAACATTCTGGCAATTTTATAATAATATATAGTCTTATAGATATGTTCTTTTTTTTTACTAAACAAGTATAGAACTCATAGAAAATATTCTTTTCGTATCTAACATTTTAAAATTGAATACAAGATTTTCAAAGTTTCTCCGTATGTAGGTACATTGTAAATGAATAGGCATTTTATAAAGTATATAAATAATACCTTTAAAAAAAAATTACAGAAAATCATTATCGACTAGTAAAAGCTTTCAGCAGTTAGGAGAGACCGTTAACGGCGTTGAGTCTCAATCTAATAATTATTCAAATATTAGTACTACTGTGCCAGATGAGACTATAGAGGATACTTTCTCAGTGTAAGTTATTAGATTTTTGTGAATAGATGACTCTATAGTATAGTAGTTCTCAACCGGGGTGACAAAAAAACCTTGGGGAAAAGTTTAAAAATATAGAATATTTTTCGAAAATAATCGTATTATTGTAACGGTAATCATGTGATTGCTACTACAGTCAAATAACGCAATAATTGTTTACACTAAACGGCACAGATACCGCAAAATTCTTATCTTTGTATTATTTATTTCTATTTATAGTTAACACCATAGATCTGAATATCCGATAAATACGTTCGTTCGACGTGCGACAACGCTACGTTATCTGAAACGGGTCAGTTTTTCTACAGTCACTACGCACGACTATTATATACTTTACTGATTACTGTGAATTATTATTTCAAGCTAGTATAAAGTGTTTATTATTTTAGTTAAAATTGTAATTCTTCATTTTAAATTGTATTAAATACTATAAACTTTTTTAAGTATTTTTAGTATATATTTTATTATACTTAATCTTGACAGTGTTGTATTTTTCGTTAGCGAGTGCAGGTAATAATAATTTATTTGTGAAAAATCGAAAATATTATTATTAAATATTATTTAATATTATTATTATTTTGCTATAAGTATGGATAGATTTATTACTCGGACCTCGACACTGATTGAAAGCTCACCATCAACTTCTGGAACATCAAAACAGAGTAAAGACTCACCATCAACTTCCGGGACTTTAAAAATGAGTGGGAATTCACCATCAACTGCTCGGCCGTCAAAACAGAGTAAAGGTAAGTGTCGGTTATACGATGAATCTTATATATCCATTGGTTTCACATGGTGTGGTCCAGAAGATGAACCTATTCCCGAGTGTATCATATGTGGAAAAACATTTACCAACGAATCGATGGTGCCCAACAAATTAAACAGACATTTTATTAAACAACATTTTCACTTGAAGTGCAAAGATATTCACTATTTCAAAAGACTTTTAAGTAGCCGAAAAAAAGAAGCAATCAAGTTCACAAAAAAAGTTAAAATTTCCGAGAGGGCTCTCGAAGCTAGTTTTGTTGTTTCCCAAATGATTGCTAACAACATGAAAGCGCATACTATTGGAGAAAATTTAATCAAACCTGCGTGTAAGGAAATGGTGCGAATAATGATTGGAGATGAAGCAGCTCTTGAAATAGATAAGATACCGATGTCTAATGACACTATTACTCGTCGCATAAATGATATGTCCGTAGATATAAAACAACACACCGTAGAAAAGATGAAACTTTCTCGGTTCACACTTCAAGTTGACGATTCAACTGTTAGCGACGGAAAATGTTACATAATAGGATTTGTTCGTTTTGTTATTGGTTATGATATTATAAACCAGTTTTTGTGTTTGGAAGAGTTAAAAACAAGTATAAGAGGCAAAGACATTTTTGAAACAATCAATGTTTTTTTTGAAAATAATGGAATATCGTGGAGTGACTGTGTTAGAATTTGTACTGATGGAGCTCCAAGTATGACCGGGAATATCAAAGGGTTTATTACACTCGCTAAAATGAAAAACCCATTAATCGTTAAGACTCATTGTTTCATCCACAGGGAAGCGCTAATGACAAAAACGTTGGGTAGTGATCTCAATTCTATTTTGATTAATGCTGTTCGTATTGTCAACTACATTAAAGGAAAGCCCTTGAAAAGTAGGATTTTTGCCGAAATTTGTAATTCAATGGATGCTGGTTTTACAAATTTGTTGTACCATACCGAAGTGAGGTGGTTATCAAGAGGAAAGGTCTTAGCACGTCTCTATGAACTTAAAGAGGAACTTTTACTGTTTTTCATGGAAGAGGACAATGAAGAATTTACAAGTTTTTTGGAAGATCACGATTGGATATCAAAATGTGCGTACTTGGCTGACATTTTTCAGCATCTTAACTTAGTTAATTCTAGTTTGCAAGGGCCATTAGAAAATGTTTTAACTTCCACCGACAAACTTTCAGCTTTTCAAGAGAAAATCTCCATTTGGTGTACAAACTTGGATCAAGGGAACACAGCTATGTTTCCACTTTTTACTAGTCAAGAAAACTCTAATCCTGAAGTTCTGGGAACCATAAGAAGTCACTTGCAGGCCTTGCAAATGTCATTGAAATATTATTTTCCAGACTTGAATGTGAAACAGTATGACTGGGTTCGCAACCCATTTACATCCTTGGTGCAAACAGATGACTGTGAATTACAACAGGAAGCTGTGGAACTAAAAAACGACCGTACGCTGCAACTAAAATTTAAAGAAATGTCGCTCAACAGCTTTTGGGTGAGTCTCCACAGTGAATACCCTCGACTATCAACGAAAGCTATTGAAGTGCTACTTCAATTTTCGACGTCCTGGCTATGTGAACATGGATTCAGCGCGCTCACAAATATTAAAACAAAAAAACGCCAAAGACTTACAAAAACAACACTAGAAGACGATATGAGACTCGCTCTATCAACCATCAACCCTCGAATTCCACAACTATGTAAAAATCACCAGGGTCAAATTTCTCATTAATTTTTAGATTTTATAGTTTATTCAATTATTATATAATATATATTTTAAAAAAATCTTAATTATTTTTTTTCAATTTAAATGTTTATTTAACAGTAAAGCAAAAATAAAATTTTCAGTTATTATTTTTCTGCGTACTATATTTTTTATAGCGCTTGTTTTTTATATAACTAATATTTTGATGTTAGGGAGACGTAGTGTTGGGTTATCGTGGATGAGGGTGACACGAATCCAAAAAGGTTGAGAACCACTGCTCTATACTATCATTTAAAAGTTATTAAAAAATATAGGCACAAATTTTTTTATAAACGTTTAAGTCCAAATATTGACAAAAATACAAAATTAGTCAAAATCATGAATATTTGCTAATTATATTGTACTTAAAATGTATTAACAAAAAAGGTTTGGCAAGTGGTTGTCGATCTGCTGTACAGTAGGTTACAAGTGAGTCACTGTAATGGATTGTGTTAAATTTGATTCCAATGATATAATATCGTTGTATAAGAAAAACGATTCTGAGCGAAGATGGTCAGTGAGCGTCAGCCTACCGCCTACCTATGATATTACTATAGTACGGCCAGCGAAATTAGGCGGGTGACCGTCGCGCGCCAGGCGGCCGTTTTCATGTAAACCAGGGGTTCTAATAGTATTATTTATTAAATGAATAGCTGGTGTAGCTGTGTTTCAGATGTTTATGAAAAAAATTGTGAACCCTCACATTACAAATATTTTATTATCGTATAAGGTATATCGTATATACAATATGTATAATGTAAATATGCGTACTACAAACAGCTGCGGGTGAGGGTAACCTCATTGTATTGTCATTCTATTGAAACCAAATTATGTACAGGAACAGTGTTTTTTCAAAACGTGTTAGTCTTCGATCCTCTGCCCTTCGTATATGTGTTGATTGCTATCGTTTGAGTTAAACGTGATATTTTTATACGGCTAATTTGTACAATATTTTATAATTTTTTTGGTGTTTTTTTTTACTATTTGTGATAAATTACTTATATATTTATATACATTCAAAAAAGAACCGGGCAAGCCTCGAGACGAACTATATATGTGACCGATTTCTAGACACCCGACTACCATTTCCAACCGAATTTCCCTTGGAACGATTTTCACTCGACTCCCTCGAAGGCGCCGGATCGGAGGCATATAAATATAATAATAATTTAATAAACAATATTATAATCGACGCCACGAACGTCTTATCAATTCCCGACAACAACCGCCTTATCATCATTCATCCCGATAGAAGACTCGCAGTACTACCAATCAGCGATAGGTCTTCCTTTTTTGAAAATTTTCCACTTTCAAGCTCTTCCATCCGTCCTAGGGTATTCACTTACAGCGAGTTTCACTCAGAGCGAGGCACACTCAGAGCGAGGCACACTCAGAGCGAGGCACACCCGCAGCTAGTCATCTATAAATTCAATTTAGGAAAATGAGAAAATATGGTTAAATTAAGATAAGTAGTCATTAAAATGGACATTTTCTTATAATAAAATTATAATAGTTACTATATGGTTTTTAAAATGAGAAAAATTATTTTCTTGCTATATAACCATTACAACTAAAAAAATTTTTGTAGCAGAATATGATTTACGTCGGATTCTGTTGTCTTGGCAAAATAACCGTTATCGTCATGTGATGAATGCTGGATCAAATTTAAACGACGAAAACAAGCGTCACTGAGCAATTCTACATGGCGCATTCTTATAACAATTAGGTTAAATTTAATGTACCTAACAGTAAGTTTTCTTAATAGAATTTAAAGAAAAACATTAACTGTGACATAGGTACCGCGAAGGGGTGCACTTACTACCCACTGGCTTTTCAAAATTAAGAATTGAATGATTTTTGTTATTTATAATAAAATATATAAATAATTTATATTATAAATAAATAGGTATTATGAATATTATAACAAAAAAATATATAGGTAGGTTCTTACAAAATGTACGATGAACAACAGCTTCAAAACAATTACTCAGTTACATAATAATCAAAAAAAAATAATTAAAAAAAAAAACAATTGTTATTCATAACTTGATTACGTGAAACACTAAATTTTAAATTCAGTACGTCTTGACAAGTCGACGAATATGTGTGAACTAAAACCTTTAACTTTTAAGATAGGTAAGGTAGCCAGGTGCCCAGGTAGGAAATAGAGAAATAATTAATAAATATATAATATTGATTATGATTTCGAAATTTCCGAAAATTGATAAATATAGCCATGAAGTACGATACCTATTCGTATTATACTTTTAATAATACCTCTTGAGATGTTGGTTGGAAAATAATACTAGGTACCATTGAATATAAAATATAGTACTATTTATAATCAATGTAGGTATTAATTATAATACCTGGCTTAGATTTTATTAATTATTCACTATATTTGGATTTGGCGACGACTACGACTGTCAATACGTTATTCAGTTTTGTTGTGATCGTGTCTATATTTTATATCACAATTAATACAATTGACTATATAGGTATTTGAATTTATTTAATAGTTGATTTGGTTTAATCAGAATCAATTAATTATTTTATTGGATTTTATTTACAGGAAAATGTTTATTGAATTTACCCATAATTGATTGTAAAATGTTTCCTCTTAATAGTATTGTCACAGACTATATGATAGTCTGTGGTATTGTTATTAATTTATTATTAACAACCAACTACAAAATCAAACTAACTACAATAGATATTATATTATTATACGTATACCGTGGCGTAACAAAAATGTGGGCCCCTAAAATATTGTTTAGGTAAGTATATTAGTTATCTTAATTAAAATTTTGTTATGATATGATAAAAAATAGAAATATTTATTTAATATTACACAATTATTGCTTAATATATAAATAACTAAATTTTACTGAATTATTTTATTTAAATTTCTGCGATCTTCTAGCATTTTTTTGATCAAACTTGTCAACTAAAATGTTTATATCTAAACTGCGCATAGATTTACACTAATTTAATTTGAAAAAAGCAATAACCTATTCAATTTTTTTTTCACGGGAATTAAATTTACTTTAACCAAAGGCCCCAAATTACCGTGGGTCCCCCAGCCACGCGAGGTCTGCGGGCCCTCAGTTACGCCACTGACGTATACTACGCAGGTAATAAATACCGCATAATTTAATCGCAATCAACTTTTCATAGTATGACAATTGGTAGCGTCATAAAAAATTCAAAATTCAATAGTCAATAATTTAAAATTTAACTATTAAAATTAATATAAAAAAAAGGGTGGGAAAGTGGGTATCGCTCTGCTATATAGTAGTGGTCAGTGATGTATACAGAGGGGATTAGGGCCATTAGGGGTTCAAACCCCTCCCGAATTGTATGGTTTGTACGGACATTGATTTTGATTGTATAATTAATTGGAATTTAAGAATGGAAATATTTTTTTAACCCCCCCCTGAAATTATTTTTATTATATACGCCACTAGTAGTAGTGGACTGGTGGTGAGTAGGTCACTACAATGGATGTGTTAAATTTGAATGCAATATAAATGTGTGATCACCATTCACCATAACAATAAATAGGGTCAGATAAAATGTTCGCTCAAATTTACTAAAAATGAATGATAAGGCACGACTACGGTCTTACAAAAGGTTGATAGTTTTAAATTTGTTATAAATAAATAATATTTATTTATTACATCTTATATAGGTAGGGTATATACTTCAATATAATATATGATTTTAACGAATTAATAATTATATTTTAATACTCGTATTTGTAACCTTTTTATAGTGACTGTATTAGTGCACGTTACGGCATAAATGTTGAGAATCATTGGTTTCCGGATTTTTGTAGTCCAGAATTTTATGTTCCGAGACATTACAGTCCGTAGTTTTATAGTCCGTAATCTTAAATTCCGGAAATTTACAGTCCGGGCATTTACAGTCCATAATTTTTATAGTCCGGATTTTTACAATCCGAATTTTTAAGTTTCCGGACTTTTACTATTCCGTATTTTTACTTTCCGTAATATTACAGTCCGGAGTTTTACGTTCCGATATTTTACATTCAGAGATATTACGTTCCGGACATTTTATTTTCCGGATTATTATAATTCCGAACAATTACGGCTTCCCTCTAAGATTAGTATTAAAATCAATAAACACTTTCAACCAAGGAGATTGACTAAATTCTAAAACTCTATGAATATTCACTAATTTTTAACCTAATTTTATATATAATTTTAATGTTTCATAGTGAATTATATAATTTTTCTTGTCATACAAAGTTGTTAATAATTTTGGGAGTTGTTCATTATCAAATGTTTTTTCAGGTGCTAAAGGGAAATCTGAATGTAGATCATGAAGTTCTTTAGGATAAGATAAATCAACCTCTAAAATATATCCTTTAGGTGATTTATCAGAAATATTCATTATATCGAAATTATCTAAATTATCAACCCATTTGAAATCTCCACTAGGTAAATATTTACTCATTGACCAACCATAAAGATTATTTACGTCTAAATACTCTAAAAATTTTTATTCCTCTTTTTTGTTAAATTTATCTCTCATGTATTTATTGTTTGCTTTCGAGGGGAGGCCGTAATAATCCGGAAAATAAATAGGCGGAACGTATAAATTCCGAACAGTATAATTCCGGAACGTATATCTTCGGAATCCAAAAGTTAAAAACCGTATTGGCCCGGAACGTATTATTCCAGACCATATAATTCCGGAACGTATATCGCCGGAATCCAAAAATTAAAAACCGTATTTGGCCGGAACGTATACCTCCGGCCACCGGGATTAAAAAACTAGTAAACCGTATTTACCCGGAACGTTTTTATCCGGACCGTATATTTACGGAAAGTATTGTAAATTGCCTATTTGAACCCCCTGAAACACAAAGTTTAGAACTATATTGTTAGATCTACAACTACTAGATTGACCCAATAACCTTCTTCATCTTTCCTTGTTATTAAATATTCTTATTGTGCCCTATTATTATGTTTATGTTTAATTATTACAAAGATAATATGTGAGCATAATATCATAATATATATATATAAATACATTATACTATAATACATTTTGTAAAAATAAAAATAAATATTACCTATAGCAATATATTTTTTATTATTCTTGATAGTCAGTGGAGCGATGAATTGAATTGATTTTACAATTATGTGTGTTTTTTATTTGAATCTTTTTGTAATGAAAATAATTGCTTTGTAACTTTGATAAGGTAGGTCAAAAAGTCTTTAGTCTTTACTCAGAATTGATTTGTATTGAACACATCCATTACAGTTACACAGGTACTCAATAATGAGATAGGTACATTGACACCGTATATATACGTTAACACCTACTATACAGAAAATCTGTTAATTCTTTAATACATTTTTATAACCATTGCATACATTAAAAAAAAACTGTTTTTTAAATATTTATTTATACACTTTTTCAAAATTGTATAAAATAATAGGTAATTAAAACGCCAAGATGAACACATAATTTGTTTTTAAGAACGTCAACTTCCGAACACTGTCGACTATCCAATACGCTTCTGAACAATATAATATGGAATTTAAAGAAAATAAGATGTGGATACATTAACAAATTACCATGTTACTTACCATAGTATGAGAGCACAATGTGATATTTTTACAAATAGTTTACACACGCGATTTGTTTAATTCATTAATTTATGAAATTCCAGTTTAATTGACACAATAATACAATTTATCCAATAATATACATAATTTATTTATTTAATCGTCACCAACATTATAATAATATATATAAGATGATGCTGCCCTATATAGCATAATATCATAAGCAACGCTGGGCATTAACGAGTTAAAAAGTTAAAGTTAAGTTAAAAAGTTAAGTTACTTTTAACTAAGTTACTTAACGAGTTACTTTTTTTTTAAGAAGTAACTTCTATCTTAACGAGTTACTTTATTTTTAAAGTAACTTCTAACTTAACGCGTTAATTTATTTTATAGTCACGTTAAGTTATTTTTTTTTCTTTGTACGAACCCCAAAGATTTATTATAGCATTTTGTGTAATAAAAAAAAAAAAATAATAACAATAATTATTATGTTAAATATAAATTATTCTGCTATATAATATTATTATGCAGGTATTGAATATTCTAAATAGTAAATATTATAGACTGTCGAAGTGTTCTGCACTATAAATAACGTATTTAAATACAAGTAGAGGCCTACCATTGATTAAATATACTATAATAATATTATTATAGTTACTGTATATTTGAACAATGCTAATAGTTAATGGAACTTACAAAATGTCAAAATATACGAAACGACTTATGAGAAATAAAGAATAATATTTTATATTATTCCTTATTCACAGAATATGAATATACTATATAGGTAGTATATAGTATGTCTAGAATCTAGATATTAAAGATTAGTGCCATGCGGGTAATTATTATTTAGAAAAGAAAAACATATATTATCCAAACCCAATATCCCATATTATTATACGTTTGTAAGCTGTCAGTTTTAATTAAAATTTGGTGTTTGTTTATTTTATATTCATTCATGGAAATTATAAGAATAATTTTGCTTGGAGTGAGAGAAGAGAGTGACCCATTCTATTTACTATACCCGGGGGATTATTATTTATTATTAAATATCAACTAATGTCTGGAACGAATAATAATAATACTTAATATATAGTCTATATTTAAATGACATGACAAACTTGGTGCTGTAAAATTATATATATAGACTATAGCTGTGCTGCGTTGTCAACAATTTAATATTCTTTATTACACTATTGTTGTGTATTGCTCTCAATATTTAATTTTTATGAACAAAATTGAAAATACATTGTAATATACTAATATGGATACTGATACATCGCAATCAAAATGCACAAAATGGAGTCATTTAAACAAATATTTTAAGGAAACATTGCATAGTGATGGTAATAATAATATTACATTTAAATGTTTGCTATGTATCACTAAAGAAAAACTCATCTCTACTTCGACTTCCTCCAATTCAAATTTAAGAAGCCATATTAAAGTAAGTAAATATACTATTGTTTATTGATTAATACCTAATCTAGGTACTAATAAGTATTAACTAATATAAAGTACCTAGGCATGTAGTTCTTTTATTAAATGAATTATAATTTTATAATTTTTAACAATTATCTACAGCATATTCATCCTAGTCAATTATCAGAGTTTAATAAGTGTGGAAAAAAAAGGAATAATATTGATGATAACCCTGCTGCATATAAACAGTTAAAGCTAGATGAAGTTGGAAAAATCTCAAAAAAATTGAACCAAACCGAATTTGACAAGGCTAATATTGAACTTATTGTGAGCACAGTATCACCTTTTTCATTAATTGAACATCCGGGATTCATTAAATATTGTAAGCTGACATCCAACAGAGTTACAGCATCTAGAAGAAATTTTATGCGAGATATAGTATCTGAGTATAATGATATGACTGCATCGTTAAAAGATGAATTATCTCAAGTTAATTTTGTATGTATCACTGCAGATTGCTGGTCTGTATTTCACCGGTAAATATATAGATAAATATTATTTTATGTTAAATGAGTAATAACAATGATGTACATTTGACATTTCTAATTTATTTATTTCATAATAATATTAAAAACTGTGTTCTTTTATATAGGTCTTACATGGGGTTCACAGTACACTGGTTAAATAAAACCACATTAGAGCGTACATCAAAAGGACTTGCTTGTAGGAGAATGTATGGAAAACATACATAATATGACAATATAGCTGAAATGATTGACAAAGTATTATCGGAATTTAATATTCAGAATAAGACATCTCTCATTGTAACTGATAACGCGGCAAACTTTGTGAAAGCTTTCAGGTATAGTACTTTAATCTAATATCTACAATACATAGTAAAAAATTAAATATATTTTAAGTCCAAACCACTAATAAGTAATACATGCATGATATAGTTAATTTATTACCTATATTTTATTCATGACAAATTAAATAACCTACCTTGTGCAATAGCCAATAATATTTATAAAAAAAAAAACAGCCCACTAGTTATTCTACTAGTCATTCTGACAAAACAATTAAATAATATAGCATAATAGGTAAATACTGATTTAAATTATCAGCAATTTTTGCCTTTGTTGTTTTTATATTACTGTATATTTGTTTTTTTACTTTTAGCTTGTTTTAAATGAAACATATATTAATACATTTTTTAATTATCATTAAATAATAAAAGAATAATGACTACAATAATACCAACCTGCCTAGGTTGTACATTGAAAATTAAAATGAATTATTATTTATTACATTAGATTCTTCACTAATATTTATAGAACCTAACAATATAATTAATAATTATATCTTTAACTTGTAGAGTCTACAATGAAAATGCCACTATACAACCTTCCACTGCCAGTAATCATAGTAAGTGTTATTTTTCAATATTATGGTTTTTATAAATTAGTATCAGGAACTGCATAAGAAACCCTTCCACCCACTGGAGTATTGATCTATTTATCCTTATTTATCCAGTTTTATATCAAATTATATGCATAAATTATAAAACCATATATATTTCAATATTTGTATTATAAAGTGAATAATATAATTTACAAGTGCTTATGTTATTAGTGTTATTGCATATAATTTTATGTAAAACTGGATAACTACCAAAGTACCTACCCATCAACCTACTAACTACTTCCCACTAAATTTGAAGAAGCATTTGCTCCAAAATTAACCCTTTAACATGTGATTGATCAAGATCAAGGCGAAGAAGAAGAAGAAGTGATGCGACCAATTAATATTTCAGACGAGCTTGAAAATGGAGTAGGTAATTTGTTTAATTTGACATTACCTCAACATCAAAGGTGTGCTGCGCATACCTTGAATTTGATTGCTACTACTGACATTGGAGATGCTGAAAAAGATAAAGCCTACAAAATATTGAGCAGACGCGTGTTTGGGAAATGTCAAGCTTTATTTAACAAGCAGAACCAATCAACGCAATATGCTGATCAAATAAAAAATGTTCTTGGCAGATATTTAATTACTCCTAATGCTACAAGGTACATAATGTAAATTTATATCCTTGTGTATATTTATGTATTATTTAACTATTTTGAATAAAAAAAACTCATATTACATCTAAATTACATTCTAGGTGGAATTCATTTTATGACGCTATTAAATGCATTGTCAGTAATTTGAATAAAATAGATGAAGTATTTTCTATAACGTCATTGCCACCATTTTCTAGACCACGTGAAACTTTATTTCTAATTGAGTATTGCAAGGTATTTATATAATATATTTATTACTATCAACTCATATTTTTTTGTTTCCCATAATTGCAATACAGTTTAATATATCTAGTATCAAAGTACTTAAAGACTAAAGTTATACTATTTATTAAAATGTTTAGGTTATGCAGCCAATCGCAAAAAGCTTAGACATATTACAAGGGGACAAACATGTGTGTCTTGGATATTTACTTCCTACATTAACTGCGATTAATAAATCATTAAAAAGTTTGTCAAGTTTAAACTACTGTACGCCATTGGTAAATGCTTTGCAAAAAGGAATAGAAAAAAGGTATTTGATTTTAATTATAATAAAATTACTTAAACTATTTTAAACAATTATTGTATTGTATTTGGTATTAATAGGTTTCAAAGATACATGAGTTCTAGCACATGTCAGATATCATCTGCTTTAATTCCTATATTTAAGTTGAACTGGGCCAGCTCAGAAGAAAAAATAAGTATTAAAGAAAAGTTGGTTGAAACTTTAAAAACTTGTGCTGAGGATGCAGGCAGTACATATACTTCTTCACAACCTTTGGTTCAAAATGATTTGTCACATCAAAATGTGACAGAGGATGATGATTTTTTGCTTTTTGAAGATGACTTGCAAGAATCCCAAAATAATTATGATTTACAAAAAATAGTTTCTGATTATTTATTGAACCATAACATAAAAGCTCCAGAAGATTTGCCAATAACATTGAAAGAAGCCTATATTGAGTACAATACTGCAGTACCATCGTCAGCTCATGTTGAACGTTTGTTTAGTGCAGGAGGACAGGTTTTTAGCAGAAGAAGGGGTTCCATGTCTGATACCAATTTTGAAATGGCTTTATTGTTAAAGTTTAACAAATATTTTATTCAAGAATAAATAAAATATAAATTATAAATATTATAATAATTTATTTGTATACAATATCTTATGAGCAAAAACTAATAAAAATAATCATATAAAATAAAATATTTTTTTTTGTATGTAAGCTCAGTTTGAGTGTCTAGTTAACAGTGATAACCCATAAAAATCTATTCTGGAGTGATTTTAGAGTAATTCGCTTGTGTGCTAGTAGCCAGCAGGTAACAGTGAACAGTATTTAATATTTACAACTAACTATTATTTTCTTAAATATATCAAAAAGTATAATAACAGCATATATAATGAGTTAGGTAGTTGTTAGTTGTTTATTTAACCATATTTCATGAATGTTAATGTATGAATACATATTATGAGCTTAATTAATGTCCATGTTATTTTATTTTTGATACTGCTGTTATCATAAGATGCTGTCTACGAAAACTATGGTAAAATAAAATAATAGCTTATCTTTAATTAAATATATCATTCTTACTAATAAGTAATAATAATTAAAATTCATTTTATAAATGTTTGTATTTAGACAAGTAGTTGTTTTATTAACTGTTAATTTAATAATATTTAATACTATACAATATACATTTATAATTAATTTGATTATTATTTATTACCTAATACTTAGTTGGTAATAACAAAGTAAAATTTAAACGTTTTACCATCACTTTGGAAAACTTTTAGGTAAAAAATAAAATAGGTATATACAAATAATTTGTTGGATTTCTTAATTTATAAGTACCTACAGCAAAATACATTTTTTTAAGATATAAAGACCTACATTATAATATTATTATGTTATTTGTAAATATTTAACTTGAGGTGTAAATGGTGTAATTATAAGTTTTATAAGAAAAAAAAAAGTAACTTATTTTTAACTAAGTTAAGTTACTTTTTTTTTCCAACTAACTTGTAACTTTAACGAGTTAAATAAAAAAGGAAAGTAACTTTTAACTTTAAACTTAACTTACATTTTTCCAAATTAACTTAACTTAACGAGTTAAAAAAAATAGTTAACTTGCCCAGCCTTGATCATAAGTATAACAATTATACTATTAATAACCAAAACAATTTTATATTAATTTTTAATTGTACTTCAAATATAAATAAACTCTTATTCTTAGGTATTTTATTAAATAAAACAATCCGGTTTAGATATGTCGATGGTTGCTAAAGCCTAAAGTAGTAGAAAAATGAAATATATTTTTTGTCACACTTGCACTGAAAGTTTAGTTTTCGACGATGGTTTGACGTCAAGCGGACGGTAAGGTGTCTATGCTGTATGTATCTAATGCACAACTAGACATTAAAATCAATACCACAGACAGACCACAGTCCTTATAAAACATAAACATTTGGTTACATCTTATATTAAATTATTAATATTCATTTTGCCAGAAGCTTGGCATGCAGTGGAGGCTCTGCAGTCTGCATGATGTAACCGAATTCTCATTTAAAATCTGTAGCACGCATAAACGATAAACCTTATACCATTGATATTAAAGAATGGATAGACCATTTGAATTTATCATACGGAAACAAACATGAAAATATTTTGAAGTTACAGAGGTCTTAACACAAATTGATATTATATATAATGTTGCATAGAAATTCGAGGGATATTTTCGTTTTTTTTTTGTTCGAGTGAAGCACAGTGAGCGAGTGGCAACATGGGCATCGCTGTAATAAGCATGACAAAATAATTTGTCAACAAACATTTATCAGTTCCTTCATCCTTGTGCTAACCTTATGCTGGAAAAAGTTAAAATGTTTAAATACTACTAGCATTTTTTTCTTAAGTTATTAACGCGTTAAACGTTTTAAATATTCTTTACTACAACATGAATACAAATATGAAAATCAATAATATTAGGAGCATGGGACATAGTGTTACATGGGGCAAAGTATTACGGTAACAATAATTTGTACTGGACAGTTGGTAACACTAAAATAATTACGCGGAATTATCGGCTTCAATCATGTGCGAACTGTCATTGATAAGCCGGTTTAATAACAAACGTATTTTTATAAATAACTCGAGAAAACTATAATGTGTTGAAAAAAAAAAGTGTTTTATCGATTAAGTTTTTTTCTACAGTTATTCTCATAGGTAAGTTTTTTTAATTTTATTATACTCTCTATCTTGTGCAGAATGATATTATTTATTTTTTCAGATTTATGTATGTTAGACAAATCTATTTTTTATTAACTGAAAAGATAAATGTATACCCTTTTGATATAACTATATAATATATTATAAATATACAACAACATGCAATTTTTCAAATATTTTATCATCAATTAATTTGTATGACATATGGTATATTGTGTATATTAGGTAAACAATTTTACATTTGAAAAAAGAAAAAAGTTTAATTTAAGAAAATCCTTTGAAAAGTGACTTCTTCCATTCGACATAAAGGGCATCTTGTTGGTGCTGGAAGGGATATAATGCAATCGTTGTAAACCCATGCATGACCACAAGGAATAACAATATGCTGTTGAATATTTGCTGCTCTTGCATTCAAACAGACCAAACATCTAGACACATCTTGTGGAGCTATAGGTAGTTGTGGAGTTATAGGCAGTTGGAGCTATAGGCAGTTGTACAACAGCAGCAGCTTCCACTTCTGGCTCAGGATTTGGATCTACCTCATTGATCCAGTTTATATGTCGAGATATATATCTTGATGTGGTATATGATGTCAATTGCATGAACTGCCACATACTTATGATGCCAGCGTCGTATTGGCTTGTAGCATTTTTTAGTCTTTTTGACTGCAATAAATATTTCGTCTTCAAATTCCTTGTAGGTTGGAGATTATTTTCAAGCTGTCTCAGTATGACATGGTAATTATTAAATAAATTACTCAAATTACCTATAAGAAAAATATTAATGTAAATTTCAGAAACATGAATTCCTAGAATTTGTATATCTATTTATTTGGTGACTAATACATTAGATAGTACAAATTATATTATAATATATTAATCACAATCCATACATTATA
Organism: Rhopalosiphum padi; assembly: GCF_020882245.1. Lineage (NCBI taxonomy): Eukaryota > Metazoa > Arthropoda > Insecta > Hemiptera > Aphididae > Rhopalosiphum > Rhopalosiphum padi. Next base: position 79,303,279 of record NC_083599.1, read on the forward strand.
TATATTATAAATAACGATACAATAATATATTAGTATTTTAAGTTTACAAATGCTAAAAATCAGTTCTATAGTTTTGAACAAAATAGTGTTCTGGATTAAATTAAAATATCCAAATACTTACAAAAATAAGGAAATTTAATAAAAAATGTACAAATGTTTTTGAAATCTTACTTTATAAGAGTACCTATAAATTAATAATATTGTTTAACATACTTAAAAATATCCATAGATTGGGATGAGTCACTGAAAATTTTAATCTGAGCTTATTGTGGAAACTCTCAATATTATTGTTTGTACGCCTAGGAAGTCCATATACTGAAATTATCTGAGTTCCCACACGGCGCAACCAATACCTAATTAAATACAGGTATAAATATATAGTTAATAAGTTTTATTTGTGTATATTTAAATATTCTACTGTACAATACAAACCAAATATATATTTAATAAGTATTATTGATTAGATTTTGTGTATGCAATTCCTTATAAAATTAAACTATACATTTTATAAAAGTCGCTATGATAGTAAAATATAATAATTTATTTAAAAGTTTCAAGTCACTACTAAAAATTTCTTTTAAATTACTAAAAAAATAAATTAAAATGTTATATTTTGTTTAAATGATTTTCATAAAAATTTAAACTTTAAATGTTGAAAAAAAAAATTGTCTTTTTTAGATTTTTTGATTTCAGTCAGAACTACTTATGAATAACCATGTACTATGCTTTTTGACCAAAAACAAAATTTGTATCATACATAAATTTAAAAAAACCCAAATAAATTCAAATACCTACAAATAGCACAAAAATATCCAAAACATTTTTTCCTGTCTAGTAAATTCTATTTTGAATATTAGGCAAAAATGTTCAAGATAGTCGTTAAAAAAAAATATATTACCTCTCATAATAATTAAATAAATTATGCATTGCTACTCCATGATTAATTGCATACATCTTAATTAATTTAAATGCTCTATCTATATCCTGATATGGAAGCAATGGAAGTCCAAATAAAAGTTTTAAGCTTTGCAATGCAAATTGATTGCTATTTACAAGCCTATAATAACCCTTACTTTTCATGTTTTTAAAAACTGCCTATAAACAATTATAAAATATACAAATAGCATAAGTATATAAGCATCTAGCAAAAATGTTATTAAAATAAAAAATTTTATTATTTAGTTACTTGATTATGGTGAAACCAACACCCAGACGTTCGAGCTTCAGGGAAATATGACTGTAAAATATCTCTAAGTGTAGATTCATAGTCACTTATGATAATTCTCGGGGAAATGTTTGGTAAAAGATTATCTTTGACATAGCGAAATACACTGTCATATGAATTTCTTGACTTCGATTCCATTAGTACAAATATAATTGGTATTGACTATAAATTAATTAATTAATTAATGAACATTTGCTTAATAAAAACAATTCTAAGTTTAATTTTTTTTTTTTAGGTTTAATATACTTACATAATTTTGTATCATAGCATGTACACTCAATAATTGATAACCCATGTTTACTGGAACCACTTTAAAAGTAGCGTCTACATGAAGCTCCTCAATTCCAGTTACACAAAAACTTTGTGACAAAATTGGACATGCAAATATCAGGCTAGTTTTACCATCAAGGTCACGAACACAGCTCCTAAATATTGTAATGTCACAACAGTTATACCTTTGAAGATGACCATTATCAAATAAGGTTGCTAGTTCTTGAAGGTTCCCTGGCAATCTAGGCATTACTGATCTACGAGCCAAACGCATTAAGGATTCAGCTGTAGGCCATGGATATAAACCAGCTGCTATTGGATGCCTAAACCAATAAATAAGTATATGCAATTATAATTGATTTTTCAATAATAAAACTTCTAAAATTTACCTTAGACACTCTTCGTCATAAATTTCTTTTAATAAAATATTTTCTGCAACAGCTCTTCTTTTTAGTACAGATTTTAAAGCCTCTACTAATTCAGGGGTATCATCTTCTCTTGGATGATTAGAGTGAGACCTCTGCACAATTATTGTTCCGTCGGCCATCTTTTTCATAGTACCAGGACAAAAGTGCATTGCACTTTTACTACACTTGTAATAACTATTGAATAACAAAAATATTTATGAACTACAAGAATTCATATAAACTATATTTTCTATGAATTAAAAATTTAAAACAAAAAAGTTTTGTAAAATATAATAATATTAAGTATCTACTATTTATTGTAAAATAATAAATTAGATTAAAATACTTAAAAAAATAACAATAATAACAGTTAATTCACGTTATAATTTAATTAGAAATATTACACAATATATATTTTATAATATTTAAAAATTATCGTTACACTAATGACAATACCTCGTAACTAAATTTTTGGTACTTTTCAGGAGAAACATAAAACTGAATAATTATTGTTACACATTGACTACATTCTTTATGTTTGCATTTTAAAATAACTTATATTTTTTTTGGAATATTATATATATAAATAATCCATACATTTTTTTATGTACACAGTTTAAAGGAGATACGTGATATTGCTCTACCAGTAATTTAGATACGTGGTATTTCTGTTAAATATACGAGGTATTACTGTTTGTAAAATGATTAAATTTTAACCATACGTTTTATAATAATTATTACTTAAACATAGGTAAGTAGTAGTGTGGATCAGTATTATGCTCTTTTGATCAGTCTTTACCGAAAACATGATGTTATGAATATAAAAACAGGATTATTAAAAATAACAACACAAAAGTAAACTATTAAAATTTAAGAAATTAAAAAAACATTTATCTTCAATATTTATATCAGAATTCACAGTATTCAATTTAAAATTTTCCAGTGGAATTTCTAACATTCTATTATAATCTTCAGTATTTATATCAGCATTCATAGTATTCACTTCATAATTTTCCAGTGGAATATCTAACATCCTATTATCATCTTCAATATTTATATTATCAGAATTCACTTCAAAATTATCTGTATAATGTTCCAATGGAAATGCTAACACCTCATTATTTATTTCTACAACTGAATTTATTTCTGGTTCATCGAAAACAATTGTAGCTGAAGATATAATATCTGCTAAATTATGAACATTATGTTCATTTTTCACATTATTGTTATTATTATTTATAACAGACAAGTCCATCATCATCTTTAATCTGCGTCTCGCCATTGTGCCTAAACATATTAATTTACTAATAATATAATATATTATAATAAATATAACAGTAGGTAAAGCTATTACAATACAATAAAACTAACTGTCTATAATATTATTAATACAAAATATTATATTATTTTATAATGTAATTTGCGCAATTTCACGTAAGTAGGATGCGACACAGAAAAAATGAATTATGTAAAATGAAAATATCACGTATTCATGCTCAATATTAATTTTGCAATGATGTGGTATTTATTTTATTTGTTTGTGCTTGCTTAGGCGATTTATAATAGAAAAATATCTTCGATCTTCAATTTTGAGGGTACTTTTGGGAGGTCAAAAAAACTAAAAAACTTCTCAATATATTTCAAAATAATCGGGAAACACTAAAAAAAAATGAAGGAAAATAAGAATTATTACGCACAACGAATTAGCATTTTTTATATGTATTAGGTATCCCTATGTGCATAAAGGTGATTTTAACATCGCAGAGATTGTATTTTTATGTCTCAAATGTGACATCACATAACTACTACTATGTGATTTCCAATAGATGTTAAAAAAAAATATGTTAATTATTATATTCTCCGAGATGTCACAAAGTGATTTCTATGCGATATAAATTTGTAATAACATATAGAAATAAATATTCGACTACTATGAGTATTATTGTATGCGAAGTCGTATCGATTACTCATTTATAGCAATAATGCATTTATTCGAATGCAATATCTCAAAGATAACTTAATATTTCATCGATGTGATATAGGTGTTTTCCCAGTTCGCCGATACTCAATATATATATAAATTTTTTTTTCATATATATGGACATGCAAGCTTTATAAAATAAACTTGGGTTTTCGTTAGAAAACCCGGTTGTTGGTGAACTGGGAAGAAACAATGAGATAAACGCATCATAATCTAAAAATAAAAATTATAAAAACTACAATTGATTAGAGTCATCAGAAAGCTCATTGGGATAACCATCGAGAAATCACAAAACTTAATTTAAACGCAGACTAACAGTAAATCCTACACTACGCCAGCGTTATTAGCTCAATCCGTCTAAATCGTTTGATAATAATATTGTCTGTGAGATCAGTTCGTTTAATTTTATTAGTATTTTCCACGAGTTTGGAGCTTGGTTATAAGTGTAATACAGTTTTGTATCTACGTCTTTTGTTATATTCACTACGAACTACCAAGTTTTCAAGTTTTGTTGTGCAAGTGACAAATACGATGGACAACTCCTATTCTAAACAGGTAATTTTGTTTTATAATACTATAACTAAGTACCTATTTATATATGTTAAAACTTGCAACTTGTAGGCAATTTTACTTTTTCATTGGTAACCTATTATATACTTAATTGAACTTGATACTAAAAAAAAATCTTTAAATTTATTCTAAACGTTAAACTATTGTAGCTGTGGCTATATAGTGTATATAACTGTACTGAACCACAGATTAATTATTCTGTAACTGGATCTGAAACATTTATAACTGACAATAATCAATGCAATATAAACATGAATTACAATAATAATATTGATACTAATGATACTGACATATTAAGTGTTAACCTACAAAAATGGGTAGCTAAATTCCATGTTTCACACAACTGTTTGAATTCTCTTCTAACAATTTTGAGGTTTGAAAATCTGAATCTTCCAAAAGATGCCAGGACATTATTGAAAACACCAAAAGCTAATTTTCATACTATTATCAGCGTACCCCCCGGAGATTACATTCATATTGGTGTTGAAATTATGTTATGTAAAATTTTATCAAAGCATATTGACTGTTTTGATAGTAATATTGTACTAGAGTTAGGAATTAATGTTGATGGTGTCCCACTATCAGCCAGCTCTAAGTCAAGCTTTTGGCCTATTCTCATATCCATTGTGAACATATCTCATTTATCAAAATATGTTCTTCCAGTTGGGCTATATCATGGAAAATTTAAGAAACCTTATTCAAGCTTTGATCTTATGAACTATTTTATAACTGAAATTAAAGAAATTCTTTTAAACGGAATATCTGTTAATAATAAAGTTTTAAAATTTAAAATTACTCAGATAGTATGTGATGCACCAGCCAAAGCATTTGTGCTTAATGTGAAAGGCCATAATGCATATCATGGTTGCAATTCTTGTATAGTGGAAGGTAGTTTTATTAATAATCGAATGGCATACTTAGATATGAATGCCAGTTTGAGAACAGATCAATCGTTTCGTACTAAACAAGATGAATTTTATCACAAAGACTCTAGTCCATTAGAAGATTTACCAATTGATATTACTAAAACAGTTGTTATAGAATATATGCATAACATATGTTTAGGGGTCACAAAAAGATTAATAACATTTTGGACAAAAGGGAAAAAACCTGTTAGATTGTTAAAGCCTGAAGAGGTTTCAGAAGAGTTAGATAGTTTAAAACCTTTAATGCCTTCAGAATTTACTCGACTACCCAGGTCTTTAGATGAAGTTGAATTCTGGAAGGCAACAGAATTTAGGACTTTTGTTCTGTATATTGGGCCAGTTGTTCTTAGAGGTCGATTAAAACAATCCTTTTACAACCATTTCATGCTGTTACATTGTGCTATCAGGCTTCTTATATGTCCTGAAACATGTCATACTCATAATTCTATAGCTAAAACTTTATTAAATAAATTTGTTCATGATTATCCTTATTTATATGGTGAAGAATATGTGGGTTATAATGTTCATAATCTAATACATGTGGCTGATTTTGTTTTAATCCATGGTGCCTTAGATACATTTGGTGCATTTAAATATGAAAATTATTTGCAGTTTATTAAAAAAAGTTGTAAAAATTCCAGGTACCCCCTCCAAGATACTTACAATCGTATAATAGAACAAGTAAATATCCAAGCACATTGTAATCCTTTAAACTATCCAATATTAAAAAATGAAATTAATTCTGATGACTCTATTGATAAAAATTTATATGAAAAAGTAATTCTTAAAAATTTTGTTGTAAGTTCAAAAAGTATTCGAGACAAATATTTTATTTTAAAAAACAATGAAATTATAGAGGTCAAAAAAATTATTAAATATTCAAATGGGCAAATACAGTTTATCGTATCTCCATTAAATTATTGTACTATGTATCAAGATCCCATTTCATCTTGCTTAATTAAATCATTTTATATTAACAATAATAATCATAATTTTTCAAAATTAACTGACTTGGACTGTTTAAAAAATAAATGTTTATAAATACCGACAGGTAGCAAATCCATTGCTATAGCTCTACTTCATGAAGTATAAAAAATATATATACCTATACCTTATTTCTATAATATAAGTAACAGTGTGTAGGTACCTAACCTAACTTACTATTCTTATATAAGCTCTTATGTTGTATAAAATTAATAAATAATTTGTTTTGTAATAATACTAATAATTAATAATTTTTATACTTGATTTAAAGTTGTAATAACGTTACCTAATAAAGAATTTAATTTTGTCATTAATTTGAATTAATACTTGTTTTATTTTATTTATGTACAAAAATAAGCACAAATTTGCATAACTTTGGTTTGATACATTATTAACCTACATTATTTTAGTTTAACTACAACTTTTATTATACTAGCAAGATTTAGACTTAATAAGGCCCTAGGCCACCTTAAAAAATTATATTATTATGCCAGTGCCAAATATTATTTTCAGATATATAAAGAGATAAACTGAAATTTAAGAAGTATATAGATAATTGAAATAATAAATCATTAGCTTAATATTATTTTTATTTAGAACAAACTTAAAAATATAAACTTAGGTAAAACGAAACAAAAGTTTTTTGTAAGGCACAATTTACAAATATTTAATTGAAAACAATATCCTATAGCTTAATTATTTATAATATTTACACTTATCAATAGATACCTAGTACATTTAATCAGTATAATTAACAATTTTAACCCAAGATTTTATTTGAAACAAAAGAGTCACCCTCGGCTTAGATGAACCGAATAAGTTAAACTAACATGCATACTGTAAAATATATCATCTAATTTTTAAAGTTAAAATATTTTTGTAAGTATAATAAGAAATTAAATAAATTATTACTAATTAGTAAAATAAACAGCTATAATAAATTGTACTCACACAGTTTTTCAGGTAACGCCAGTTCCAGGGGCGTGCTCACGGTGGGGATGAGGGTGTCATATCCCCCCCATGAACTCTTTTTTTATGCATTTTCTTAAGTTTCTTGCTAGTTTAGCTTTTCTCGAAAAAAGAGGTAATGTATAATTGGTTTTAATTTTTAAGTTGTGTTAATAATTATTATCAAAGATATAAAATATATATTATAGTAGTCAGTAGATACACATTTGTGAGTAATATTACGTTATCAGATACCAATGGACTATTATAACATTAAAACATTTCAGTCCATTATGTTTCGATATCTATGTTATGAACGCGCCCATCGATATATCAGTACGACAATACAGATTATATCCATCACCACGGACCAAAATAGTTCGTTCCGGGATTCCCGTCACAATCTATTGTTATCAATAACCGAGCCATAATAAACTAATAACTGCGGGCCGTAGACTGTTGTAGAGTACTTACATAATACATAGTTACATCTATCTCTGACTAGTCCGACTGACTATGACAAAATAAATATAATAAATTTTTTTTTATAATATACCTAATTTAATTTGTCGTGATTTTGACGTTTGATCGTATCTCGTGCAGTCGTGCGTTTTGAAATAATAATTTTCATATTTTTATAATAATTATTATTTATTAATTATTACCATACTATTACAATTATGTCAAAACGTAAAATTAGTGATTATTTTTCTAAAAATACAAATCAAGATGATTGTGAACCAACTTCTAGTAAAAATTCAACGAAAACACCAAGTACACTAAATAAAGTAAGTACCCAATACTTAAAATTGATTTACATTTTAAAGTTTAAAAAACTTGGATAAAATGTACCTACTGCATCTGTTCCAAAATCTTTTTACTAACACTATGCAATGTGGTTTAAGATGTCGAATATTAGTGAAAAAACATCAGTTTTGGTTCCGGTTTTGAATTCAATATCACAATCGCCTTCAGTGTCAGTATTTCAAGATCAGGTAAAGTTTTATTTACTATTAAATCATTATAAATTATATCTTTTACAATAATATTTAGTTTTGCAGTTTTTAGCTATGCAAATATGCAATATTAAAACTTATATTTATAAACATTACAAATGCCTAACTGCTTAAATATTTTTAATAATTTCATATTTTCTAGACTGAAAGTATGCATGCAAATGAAAATGATATAAGCTTATTCGTAAACTGTAGATTATCAGATGCTGATAAATTTACTGTAAGTTTAGACTTTATTTCTGATAAAAATAAAGTGTTCTTACTACCTACACCTAGTATACATAATTTTTACTGTTTAGGCACTTAAAAATGTATGGTTACCATTGCCAACATTTGAGTTTCCTTTAAACCAAAAAAATAAGAAAAGAGGTTTAAAATTCCAATATAAATGGTTGCTTCAATTTAATTGGCTTGCTTACTCAAAAATAAAAAATGGTGCTTATTGCAAGTTTTGTGTAGTATTTTCAAAATGTGGTGGAATAGGGAATCAGCCTTTAAATAAATTGGTATTAGAAGCATTTTATGCATGGAAAAAAGCTCTTGAGGTAATACAGTATTTACAGTTTTTATGAATAAATTGTTTATATTATTAAGTGTGTTTGATGTTTTAATAGACATTTCGTAAACATTCAGAATGTAGTTACCATAAGTCTGCTGTTCTTAATGCTGATCATTTTGTTAGTATATATACAAAACAACAACCATCAATTATTGAGGCTGTTGACACTGATAGGTATGTAAATAAAATACTCTATTATAATATTAATTTAAATAAGTTATAATACAAATTAAGAATATTTTTTTAGATTAGCTAAAATAAAAGAAAATAGAGCAAAACTTATACCTATAATTGAATGTCTTATATTATGTGGACGTCAAGAAATCGCTTTATGGGGACATAGAGATTCTGGAAAAATTAATGTCAATGGTCAGTAATCATTAATAAGTATCTAAAATCTATTTTTAATATTTTTAATATATTATTTTATCAAACTTTTTTTTGCAGATGATTCAATTAATGATGGAAATTTCCATGCTATTCTCAGATATAGAGGAAAAGGAGATGAATTTTTAAAACAAAATCTAGAAAATGATTATCGTTACAAATACATTGGGTCCAAAATTCAAAACGAAATGATCATTGCATGTGGAGATATAATACAAAAAAAAAATAAATGATTCACAATGTTTTTCAATACTGGCTGATGAAACAACAGATATCTCAACTAATGAACAACTAACTTTATGTGTGAGATATTTGGATACTCAAAATAATATATGTGAAGATTTTTTGCAATATATAAAAGTAGACAGTCTTACTGGCATTTCACTTTCGTCAGCTATTATAAATGGTTTGTATATTATCTTAAAAATTATATAAATATGTAATTTAATTTATCTATTTGAAATTTAAAATTTTAGGTTTAATTAGTTGTGGAGTTCAATGTGATTTCTTATTTGGTCAAGGATTTGATGGAGCAAGTAACATGTCTGGAAAGTTTAATGGCGTTCAAGCGATTATCCGTGAACAGTATCCACAAGCAATATATGTCCATTGTGCTGCCCATTCACTGAACTTGGCTGTTTCTACTGCAAGCAATATTAAGCCTATTCGAAACTGTTTAGGCATATTGGAAAAAATGTATGTGTTTTTTAAAACTCCAAAGCGTAATAATGCATTGTTAATTGCAATTGATAAAGGTGATTTTGAACCTAAAATCAGAACACTTAAAAGACTTTGTGCCACACGCTGGGTGCAGCGTTATGATGCTGTGAACGATTTTGTCGAACTATTCCCTTGTGTGGTGGCTGCATTAGAAATAATTACAGAATGGAACGACAGTTCTGCCACTGATGCTGCCATATTATTAAAAGCTATTGATAGTGAATTTTTGATCTCACTTCAAATTACTAAAGCAATTTATTTATTTTAATTTTCTAAAAAATAAAGTTTTAAAGTTATTCTTATAATCTTTTTAACTAAACTTCATTTGTTACAGTTTTTATTTTCCTATGGATTGCCACTATGTAAGCAATTACAATCCAAAAAAATTGACTTAGTAGAAGCAGTTTGCCTTGCCGAGGATATAATTTCAGCACTTAAGAATATTAGGATTAATATTGAACAAGAATTTAATAATATATTCTTAATGGCAGAGGTAATCAAAGTCAATTAATAAATTTTATATTTAATTTTTATCAAACAATTTCTAAACACAATATAATGTAATTTAGGAAATGGCTAATGTTATCAGCTTAAATCTATCGGTGAAAAGAATTACAAAAAGACAAACCAATCGTGCAAATCCTTTTACAGATTCTGATAATAATAAAATATCAGACATAAATGTTGAACATTATTATCGAACTACAATATTTATTCCATATTTGGATTTCTTTATTGCACAATTAGAAGAAAGATTTACTGCACACAAAACAATTTTTAAAGGTTTTTCTTTTTAACTAATATTTAGTACTAATTATAATTTTTACTAATTTATAAATTTAAATAGGATTTGAGACTATTTTTTCAAAAAATCAGTTCTTAAATGCAAGTGAAATTGAATCCTTTAAAAATCTGGCAGAGTTTTATTCACCGCATGTAAATAAAGACAACAGTTTGGCTGAACTGAAAATATGGCGAACAAAGATATTGGACAATTCTGAAGTCATTAAAACTGGCCTAGATGCTCTTCAACTCTGCAGTTCCTCTATTTATACAAATTTGAATAAGTTACTAAAAATTTTATGTGTCCTACCCGTTTCAACATCCACCCCAGAAAGAACGTTTTCAACATTAAAGAGGGTGAAGACATACACCAGAAACTCAATGCTTGAAGTACAATACTCTTTAACTTATTAGTTTAACCGACATTCAATATTTACTTGCATTTTATTTTAGGACCGTTTGAATGGATTAACGTTGTTGGCAGTACATAAAGATATTAGCATTACTTCAGATGAAGTCTTGGATGAAATGTCTATGAAGCCAAGAAAACTTGAACTTATACTTTAGGAGTTAGGTCTTTAGATCTATACTTTTTTATGTCCGATTATATAAAATAAAATATTTTATAAAATGTTAATTTTGAGTATGTTTAGCTCTATATCTAGTATTATATCATAATATAAAGTAGTATGTATTTGTATGTTCTGAGCACTTTTGGGCAGGGAGATTTTAAAAGTTTAAGGGGGACTTTCCCCCTCAAGCCATTTTTTTTTCCCTGTAACACGAAAAACACTGTTTTTTTTTCAAAAACCATAATGTATGTTCTGAGCACTTTTAGGCAGGGAGATTTTAAAAGTTTAAGGGGGACTATCCGCCTCAAGCCATTTTTTTTTTCCCTGTAACACGAAAAAACACTGTTTTTCAAAAACCATAATGTATGTTCTGAGCACTTTCGGTCAGGGAGATTTTAAAAGTTTAAGGGGGACTATCCGGCTCAAGCCATTTTTTTTTTTCCCTGTATATCATACATATTGGTTACACTGTATCTTTTAAAAAAATGTTATAAATTGTTTATTTAATCCACTTTAGTTCAGTTAGTAATAAACCTTCGTTTGATCAAGTTCTGTTATTTTCTGTTAAAACATTTTTTTTGTAAGTGAATATTTTCAGTTTTAAAAAATGAATTTTCAAAAATTTAGCAACAATTTTTGCTCACTTGTTACTTTAGTACGAAACAATGTATATCCTGCACATCCACAATATACTACATTTTCATCAAGATTGAAAACATTCAATTTATTTCCACTAACTTCATCTCAAGATAAATACTCATTAGCTGAATGCGGTTTTATATATTCAGGAAAAAAAGATATCGTTGAATGTTTTTGCTGTGGACTTATCTTACATAATTGGGAAAAAGATGATAATCCATGGATCGAACACTCAAGATGGAATCCGAAATGTATATATGTTCTATTATCAAAAGGAAATCAGTTTATTGAAAATGTGATAAAAAAATACGGTAATATTAACAACATTTGTGAATGTAATTGTGAATCTAGGTCATATGATACTGTTTTCTGACAAATTGTATGATTCTAACTTCTAACTTTTTTATGCTATGGTAAATAAATATTTATTATTATAATAAATAATTTAATTGTGTTAATACATGATATAATACCTCGTGAACATGTGGCCTAGTGGGATAACGCGTCTAGTTTAAATTAAATATGTTAATGTTTATAAAATTTCAGGTTCTATGGTTAGGTAAGTAGGTAAGTATAATAGACCTTTACTCGTTATCTGACTTGGCCACATGTTCACATTTTTTTTTTTTTTTTTAAATGTCTAGACCCCCCCCCCCATAGGTTTAGTATATAATATGTAGAAGTAAATAAAAATTACTAGTTTAAGCTAAGCTTCCTACTGATCATATTCATACTTAAAAACAATAGCTCTTTACTACATTTTTTTTTTTAATATTTTAGAAAATTATTGTTGTTCAAAAAGTGTTCACCATTGGTAGAACTCATCAACATATAATATGAATCCATCACTCGTTGTATCAAAATCAGTGTTCGATATCCGTCCTTTTAGCAAGAAAAGTGTGACGGTTGGACTTCTAGTTAATAAACAGATTTCAATTATTATATTATTAGAATGTAAATTAACTAAAAAAGTTGTAACGCTTGATCTAGAACAGTGGTGCACATTAATGTGTGAAAACAATTTTAATACAATTATTAATAATTTACATACTCGATGTAAACGTGTTAGAATTTCAGACAACTTTTTCTACTCTGTTAACGTAAACCAATCAACTATTGTTTTATATTCTAATGATAATTACATAACATTATCTCATGTTGATCTTCATCGTTTAAAACAATTACAACATTGTATAGACTTGTATATAGTTGAAAAACAGAAAAAGTTGGAATCATACCAAAAAACATTCGATACAGCTTACGCGTTAATCAAGGCTGACGTAAACGGGTTACCATTGTCTTGTCAACGAAACGAGTTTACAAACCAATATATTCAAAATTATGATTTCAGCTATAGGCTATAGCAATATACAAAGTGATGATATTTCATTCATGTACGAGCTATTACAATTTCATTTTAATTCTTTATCAAACATGATTTTGCAGGATTTAATAATATTGTAATAAAAAATATATATATATATTTATGAATTATGATTTTTTCAAAATATTTCGCTATCGAAAAAAATATATCATTATTTATTACTACTGCTTATATAGTTATATATTAACTATTAATAATAATTTTTATATTATTTTTTTTTTATTTTAACCTATGAATGTATTATTTTTTTTTATTTAAATAAAATAGACATAATATATTGTAATTAAAGTTTTATTATTTATTAAATGATTTCCACCACTATTATAAACATAGTTTATTACATATCAAACACGTGTAATTTTTTTCTTTGAATCCTTCATAAATCGGTCGAAAAGTGTTTGAACCAATTCATTTAGTTCACTCGATATGGCTTGGTCCTTTGCCTGATCGGTTATTGAAAGTTTCATCGAACACTCAGCATGTTTCCATCTGTAAAAAATATTCATACAAAAATTATTTTTTAAATTAATATCTTACTTAAAAAATAAATAACTATAGTATTAATGTATACTATAGTTATTTAGTTATATTCGAAGCGCGATAGTAAAATAATATTATATATCACCTGTCCTTAGAATCAACATGCTCAATGTTTTTTGTTTTATAATGCGACAACGTCCAATAGTCAGTCGATTTTTCGTCAGCAGGTGCCTTTACAATTAAAATCCCATCGTCTTGCCGAATGCTCATTGAATTTCTGACTTCGAGTGCAATTTTGTGATCTTTCATCATTTTCCCAATTTTATCTCGATAAGAAACATTCTTTAAAAAAATAATTTAATTATAATTTTGTTCACCTGATGGGTTATGTAAAATCACTCACTTTTTTCGATTTTTTTCCATTATTTTTTTTCTCACAGACCCTCTTTTGACTACCCGGTTTTGTTCCAGTTTGTCTATCTTGCGCTTCTATCATATCCACCTATAACAATATTTAAGCGATTAGTTAATGTTTTTTAGTTTATACACAGTTTTAATTAAATGTTTAATAATTTTAACATTTAAAAAAGTAATAGTAACGTTATATTTATCTTTACCAACTATGGCTTAATATTTGATTCTATTTAAATATAAAATATTATATCTATATAAATATATAGACATATTTTTTTTTTTATACTTACATCGTTTACAGCAAAGGATTCTTCATCATCACTCCTAAATGAATTGACCGACATTATTTTATTTTTTTGAAAAGTATTTTAATTTAATAAAAAAACAGAAAACTATTTGTATAAAAACATGGACTCGCTGTAGACTCGTCGAAGTAGACTGAAAAAGTTATATCAAAAGGCTTCCTTATATATGTGTTCTCTCCCCGGTCACAAGTAGTATGAGTTCATTATACGACCTCACCCTCGTTATTAAATTCTTCAAAACCAGATTTCTTTTTTTTTTTTCCTATTTAATACATTAATCAATAATAACCTTTTCTTATTTACAGATAAGCAGATTTCATAGTTTAATATATAATATGTAAATAACTCAAATTAATAATAGTTCTGAGAATTGCCAGTATTTTCGAAACGTGTTCGACTGTTTTTATTTAAAGTTCATTATACGACTACGACCTCGTCACTATATAATCTTTAAACCCAGGGTTTTTTTTTACCTATTTACTATATTTTGACATTTAACAATAACAACAGGTTCTTATTTGCAGATATACAGATTTCATTTTTTTTTTTTAGTATATAATGTACAAATATTTCAAATTAATAATAGTTCTGAGAATTGACAGTATTTTCGAAACGTGTTGGTCAATGTTTTTATTTAAAGTTCATTATACGACTACGACCTCGTCACTATATAATCTTTAAACCTAGAGTTTTTTTACCTATTAATATATTTAACAATAATAACCGGTTTTTTTATAAAGTTCATTACACGACCACGACATCATTACTATAATCTTCAAACCCAGGATGTTTTTATCTATTTAATATATTTTGGCATTTAGCAATAATAACAGGTTCTTATTTACAGATATACAGATTTCATATTTTTTAGTATATAATGTGCAAATATCTCAAATTAATCATAGTTCTGAGAATTGACAGTATTTTTCGAAACGTGTTCGTTAATGTTTTTATTTAAAGTTCATTATACGACTACGACCTCGTCACTATCGTTATATGATATAATCTTTAAACCCAGAGTTTTTTTTTACCTATTTAATATATTTTAGCATTTAGCAATAATAACAGGTTCTTAATTACAGAAATGCGGATATCGTATTAAAATATAACCTCCGACTCTGTAAACATAATATGAATATCATAAAAAAAAATAGTATACTTTCTATTAACACAATTGATTATAAGATTTTTAAAGAGATGGAAAATTGAGTACTATATAATAAGGAAATATTTTTTTAAAAACATTCAGTTTTATTGTGAACACAAGTATACGCAGAACACCAACATTTTTTTTTCAAACATCTACAGAAATTTAAATGTAAGTACTTATTGTTATTATTTCAGTTTTTATTGTATTATATAAAATTATTTATAATGAATCTAAAATTTTTTTTTAAAAAAATAAATAAATAGTTGAATATAATGCCAACTTTTATCATAATAACGCTACAGTAATGTAGCCTATATTATACGTCAGGTAACATTTTATTTAAAACAAAATAAACGATAATAATATGATAAAATTCAATATTTTCGTTCTTAAACTGTGATATGAACTTGGTTTTTTTATTATTATTATTATTAAGGATAAAAGAAATATCGATAATATTATAACCATTAAAAGAATATTAAAAATGATCTAATACAAGTTTTTTTTATTTTTTTAAATTTTTTTTCTATCGGTCTATTTTATTTAAATATTGTCTATTAATGAAATAAATTAAACATTTTTTTTTTAACCATTTTTATTACTAGTAATAGTCCTAATCTATACTTAACAATAAAAAAAATATATAATATAAATACTTATAAATTAAAGAATAATACAATGGAATCTCAAATCAAATATGTCAACACATTAATCGAGGAAAAATTAAATCAAAGACAGCAAAATGATGAATTTTCAAATAGAGAGGAAGAAATTAAAAAAGAAAAGATTAGAATAATAAATAAAAATATTCGTCAGGCATATAAAAAAAAAATACCGAACCTAGTAGAAATAATAAATTTAAGAGATGAAAAAAATAACATTTTTAAGCGAGTACAATTATACTAATTATATTGGTTTACAATGCGATAGACGCATACGCAAAAATTTATCAAATTTGTATGATCAACTAGACGATCTAAAAAATGGTAATTGTGAATTTGTTTCTATATTAAATTATAATCGTCCGATTTCAAATCACTAGTTATTCAATTAACCATATTTAATTTAGTTTTATTTTAATGTTATTATTGATTGAACTATTATTAATTGTTATTTTTATAAAATAAAAAAATAAATATATCAACATTCTGAATTATTTTTTTTACTTTAACAAAAAAATAAAGAATATTAGGTATACACTGAACCTAAATAGAAAATAAACATTGCTAATGATATGAAACTGTTTTAATATAAATAATTATAAAGATGAAGATAAAAAGTTTTTTTGAAAAGCGGAAATTTAAGTTAATCACAGAATAATGAGTACTATTTGTATCCACAATAAAATAAATATTAAATATTATAATTATGTTTTTCAAAAAATACTGTCCATTTATAATAAATAGCATGTAATACATTTGGTTAACATTAATTTTCAATCTTAACTCGTCAACTATTGATATGAAATAAGACAAGTATTGTTTTTGTAAATAGTTCATATATTCGTAAAATTTTCATAGAAAATGACCTTCTGTAGATGTGGTCGGTTGTATGAATCAATGAATCTAGCGTACAGATGGCAAAGCTCCAGTGACTTTTATAGTTCCACATTACACTTGTTTTGTGTGTCGCTTAGACGATTCGTTAACATTTATAACCGACCCGAATCCGATAATTCGGTGGCTACAACGGTGTGGAATAACATATGAAACTATTTTAAAAACTAAGTTTTATTCGAGTCAATAGTTGGTTTGGTAAAATATATTTAAAAAAAATTTTCCATATTTTTTTTAGATAAAATATATAATACAAAAAAATATTTTTTATAGAAAAAATGGATTTAGAAATGGATTATGCACATCCATTATTTGATCATATCAAAAACGAAATCAAAAGACTAAAAAATGAAATGGATAACAACGAAAAACAAGAAATACTAGATCAGAGAGAAAGAAAAACTGCGCTAACTTTAATTAAAAGAGACATTAAAATGTTAAAACATGAAAAATTTTTAGCAAAAACATACTCATTTGACACAGAAAAAGAAAAAAATTTAAAAGAAAGAATAAAAAAATTAAAGGAAACACAACAGCTTGTGAAAAATTATTATGCCCTTTATTCGTATACAAGTTTTGAAAGAGATAATTCAACTCATAACCTATGCAATAAATTTTATGTATTATTACGCGACATGAAAGCACTAACAGAACCTATTGATTTTATTAATTAAATTTATATTACTTGAAACATTAGATATTATTTATTTTACTCAATGATTTTTTTTATTTAATAAAAATAAAATATTTATATATATTTAAAGAGAAAAAAAAATGTTTTTTTTATTATAGCCTTACTATGAAAAGAAAAGTAATTACAAAATATCAGCGTATGAATACGTCGGGAACCGGAATGATTGAAATCGAGAGATTTAAAAAATGTTCAAAAACTTTCATCATCAAGAACAGCAAGAAATATACAGACTATAAATCATTTTTTAGTTATATTTCAGATAAGCTAATTTCTAAGTTGAAAAAATCATGTTTAAATACATCGATAAAATTTAATATACATGTTGACACTGTTTACGAACGTCCAGTAACCCATGATATTCAGGATATGGCTTTTAAAACTTCAAACATTTTAGCATGTAATTCATCTGATTTTACTATTTTATTGAACAGAATGTTTAATAAAATATTAACTGAGGAATCAGAATTTATTGCAAAAGGTTCAGGTTGGTCACTTGTATGAATAGATGGGTTACAATTAAGAATTAATTTAGTAAACCCTTTGAAAGGAAGTTCATATATTGATTTACCTATATTTATAAAAAAAAAAAAAGCCATTATAAATGTTAGAAATAAAGATGAATATTGTTTTAAATATTCTATACTTAGCAAATATGATAAACGTTCGAATAAATCACGATTTAACCAAACGTATTTCAATATTCTAGAAAAAAAAAGTGGATTAAATTTTAAATGTATTGATTTTCCGACACCAATAAAACAAATAAAAAAATTTGAACGTCTAAACAATGTTTCAGTTAATATTTATAGTTTAAATAATAAAAGTAATATTTTTCCTTTATGTATAAGTAAAATAGAAAGAAAAAATCATTTTGATCTATTTTTATACAATAACGATAAAACATTTCATTATTGTTATAATAAAGATTTCTCAAGATTTATTAGAAGTCAGAAAACTAAAAATTGTTCTAAGTTAATTATTTGTAAGAGATGTTTTACAATTTTCGGGAATAAACCGTGTAAAAGTAAACTTTGGGGTGAAGAAGGATTGATTAAACATAAGCAAATGTGTGATAAGAATGAATTAGGAAGACCAATAATGTTTGAAGAAGGAAAAGATGATGAATTCATATATTTTAAAAGTTATAAAAAAACCAATAGAATACCGTTTGTTATTTATGCTGACTTTGAATGTATTTTAAACCCTAAACAGACTATAGAGTTGAATAAAAGTAGTAAAAAATCTAAGGTTTCTAAAACCCATATTACTTATTTACATGAAATTATGAGTTATGCGTTTTATGTAAAAGTTGACTATGACAGTATAACAGAAAAGCTATTGCATCAATTTAAAATTCCAACAAAGATAATAATGTATAGAGGTAAAGATGCAGCAAAATAGTTTATGGAAAATATGATCGATATTGGAAAAAAGATAAATGATGTATATGAAATTAATATACCAATGACTACATTGACTGAAACGGAAGAAAAACAATTTCAGAGAGCGGAGGTTTGTGAAAAATGTTTATTATCTTTTAAAAAAAATAATATATATATATATATATATATATATAGATGTTACAAAAATTCCAAACGATTCAAAAGTTGGTTATATATTAGAAGTCGATATTGATTACCCTAAATATTTACATAAAAAACATAACGATTTTCCATTTTTACCTTTAAACGAATGTCCTCCAAATTCAAAAGTTAAAAAATTAATTACTACGTTATCACCGAAAAAAAATTATATTATACACTATAAAAATTTAAAACAAGCAATTGCTAATGGACTTAAATTAAAAAAAATTCATCGAGCTATCCGATTTTCACAAAGTAAATGGATGGCCCCATATATTGAACTCTGTACAAATATGAGAGTAAAAGCTAAAAACAACTTTGAAAAAAATTTTTGGAAGTTATTAATTAATAGTGTTTTTGGTAAATGTATGGAAAATGTGCGTGCTAGAATTTCTTTAAAGTTGGTTTCATCAACTAGAAAAGCAAGTAAATTAATGATGAAAACTAACTTTAAAGATAGAACTATATACTCTGAAAATCTTATGGCTATTCATCAACATAAGGAAACTATTAAATTTGATAAAGCAATTTATGTAGGATTCGCAATTTTAGATGTTTCAAAAACATTTATGTATGATTTTCATTATAATGTGATGAAAAAAAAATATGGTAACAAAATAAATTCTTTATACTCGGATACAGATTCTATGGTATATGCTATTCGAACACACAATTTTTTTAATGATATAAGATATGATTTATCACCGTTTTTTGATACATCAAATTATCCTATCGATCATTATTGTTTTAGTGAAATTTATAAAAATCAGCCTGGTTATTTCAAAGATGAAATGGGTGGAAAAATTTTAAAAGAATTTGTTTCATTAAGACCGAAATTATACGCTTACAGAACTGTGGACGACATTGAGGTAAAAAAAGCTAAAGGTGTGAAAAAATATGTAATTGAAAAACATATGCAATTTAGACATTATAAAGAAATATTAAATGCATATATAAACCATAAAAATGTTGATGATAAACAAACATGTAGAAACATGAATTTTATTCAATCGAATAAACATATCGTCCATTCTAAAACAATGAATAAACTTGTATTAAGTGCTAACGATGATAAACGTTATATAATGAATGATGGGATTAAGACACTAGCGTATGGACATTACTAAATTAAAAAATAATAATAATAATAAATAAAAAAATAAATTACATACATTAAAAAAAATCTTTATTTTAAAATATCTGCTGACGATATCCACGAATTATGACTTGAATCGAAACCCATCCATTTAACAAGCATTTTATCTTTAACTTTTTTTATAATACGCTCAATTAAAAAGGTGTTCGGGAAATCAGTTAATTTAATTTCTTGTTCATAAAAACCTCCTAGAATTATATTATTTGATTCATCCTTTAGTTGATAAGTTATCGGGTTTGTATGTAAAACTTTTGTTATTGTAAAAATTTCCGTTGTCCAATTCGGTGTATATCCTTTACTAAATATATGTTTGTATTTTGATATTCTCACTTTATCATTAATTTTATGTTTTGGTTTATAAAATGTTTTATTATCTATTTGTACATTTGATTTAATTTTACTTGTATTCATTCGAGCTTCATACGGTGTACACTTAATTGTTCTATGTTTTGTATGATTATAATTATAAATAATTTTTGTTATTGTATTATACCAATTCCATGTACCTGTTGCAGTAAAATGTTTATATATATTATTTTTAAGTGTTCGTATAACACGTTCACCAATTGAACACTTGATAACGCTATACGAACTGTAATGTTTAATTTTATATTTTTTCATTAAATCTTGAAATTGATTGTTATAAAATTCTGTACCATTATCTGTTTGTAATAATTTTGGATTAGCTTGTTTTAATATATTAAACATACCTTTTGTACATTCTTTTCCTGTTTTATTTTTCAATGATTCTACCCATACATATTTTGTGTATGTATCTATAACAACTAAAATGTATTTAAAACCAAGATTTTGATTGGAATGAGATTGCATGTCCATTAAATCAGCTTGCCAAAGGTCATCCTTAAATCGTGTTATTACACTACGTCTAGGAAATATTTTTCTTGCAGGTCGATGTAGCTCATTGGCTATACACTCTAATGTAGACATTATACTATTATATTCCTTTCACGTAATTCTTCTAAAATAGATATGATTTCATTATTTACACCAGTATTACCAGCAATTCGAGATGATGTTATAAGATTTAATCTAGTAACTAATTCATTCGGATCATCATAGTACACTAATTGTGTTTGAGGTATTACATCTTTATATAAACCGGAACCTTTCTTAGTCGTTGGCGATAAACTAAATTTAAATAGCTGACCTGTTGGAGGTTCTGTAATTTTAGAACTATTCGTAGGAGAAGAAAAATCAAATGAAGCATTTTTTATGTTTGAATCATCAATAACGTTTCTTCGTTTAGCGCTTGAACTAGATAAAAAGTTATCAAATTGTTTTAAATTTAATCGGGAATTTGGAGTTTTAATTTTTGCGTTATTAATTTTTAATATTTCCTCGTTTAATTGTTTTTCTTCAATTTTCATTCGTTCATAAAGAGGTTTTACAACATTCATCCATTTGAAATATCCTGAAGTTTTAGGTTTCCCGTCTGCTTTTAAAAAGACTTTAGTTATTTTTAAAATATTATAATATGATTCCATGTCTTCCATAGTCATATTTTTTGGTACTTTTTCACATAATAAAGACCAAAGTCCTTTAGTCCAAGGATAGTAATTATCGAGCAAGTGTAATTTACCGTGTTCGAAAGTAACAGGCATATTTGATATTTTAAGTTGATTATTAACCGCATCGTAATGCATACCATAAGATTTATCATAACGTTGTGATTTAGGATTTGAAATTAAAAAATTGTCAAACAATGAATTCAGTACACTATCGCTATCTTCATCACTAGCGTACACGGTTTCTTCTTTTTTGATAGTGTCGGAAATATGTGAAGTGTTTTTTTCTGACAGTGTACTCAATGGTTCCAGTAAAGGTTTAAATGTATCACGAAAATAGTTATCAGAATCTATAATACCACGCTTCATATCCATTATTTTACGTTTGATATTTTTTTTTGATGTTACCAAATTTTCTAACAAAACTTTGTCTTTATTCATTGCAAATAATAAACTTGATATAACTGCTTCGTCCGACTTTAGATAATACTATGCAGATTTTAATACTATTACAACTGTATTTATATTATTATTTTATTTTAATGAAAGAATGGAAACCACATCTATATCTACCTTCATTCATTTCACGTGTTTTATCGATAACCATAAATCAATAATCATTATGATTCCAACATAGATGAGAAATTTTCCGAAATTCAGAGAAATCCATATCTGCTGATGAATGGTCATTGAATATATGGCGTAAATTCGTATCATCTTGTTTAAGTATTATTAAAAAGTTTGAGTTATCTCTTACTAACTGTTTTGGTATTTTAGAATATGTTTGTGCTAAATAAAATACAGAACTAGCACCTGAATGTCTACACATTGAGAAGAATTCTCTAATTACAGATTGTGGATCACAAATCACGTCATCAAAAATTATGATAGAATTTTTCTTAGTTAAGTTTGGTTTTATAACTTTATCAGCACTTGAAAAAATGAAAAAATTGGCACCTTTTATATCATCTATTATTTTTTTTAGTAAAACATATTTTTCTTGATTAGAATTTTTAGAGTATAAATAGATATTCTCAAATCTTAATCCGTTTTCATGCGTGATTAGGTTATACATTATATTTGTTTTACCTGAACCACTAGGACCAACTATAATAGCACGTATAGTATCAGGTAATAATGGTCCGTGTCTTGATGGTTTCTTTATTATTTGAGCATCTACATTTAAAATATCTAATTTATCTTTCTGTACAATCAAATCCATTTTCTTATAAACACTCTAGAATTTTCAAATTATAATCAGTTATAGATAATGCGTTCAACACGTAAGTGGGAATCAGATAAGACTGGCAAAGGTTTCGTAAATTTCCTTATAAATAGTCTCCCGTTTGAAGCCCATGTTCCAAAATATCAGTATTGTGGACCTGGTACGAAATTAAAAAAGAGGTTAGATCGTGGCGATAAAGGAATAAACCCATTGGATACTGCATGTCGTGATCACGATATTGTGTGAAACTAGCAAAAATTTAGAAGATAGACATAACGCTGATAAGGTGTTAGAACTCCGTGCTTGGGAAAGATTTAAAGCAAAAGATACACCTAGAAAAGAGAAAATTGTAGCGTACGCAGTAGCTAACACAATGAAAGCTAAAAGAAAAATAGGTATGGGCTGTAAAGGTAAACGGGGACGTGTTAATAAAATAAAAAATGGGACACGAGCTGCGATAAAAAAAAAAAAGGTTAAGAAAAATTATAGAGGTAAAAGACTGATTCTAGCACCGGGTCAGACAGGTGGTACAATTCCCTTAATACCTATTTTCGCAGGATTATCAGCACTTGGTAGTTTAATGTCTGGAAGTGCTAGTGTATATAATGCAATCCAAAATTCAAAAAGAAAAAAAGGTAACGGATTAAAAAATAAAGGATCAAGAAAAAAAAAACTGATGAAAACGTTACCTAACAGACCACTTACATCTAGAGATATTATAAAATATGTTACAAAGTTTAATATCAATCATTTCCGTGGCGTCTTTTCACGAGATGACTTGCCTAAAAAACCTCATCAGATTGAATGTGGTATATTAAACTTGGACGTATCTTCAGGTGATGGAAGTCATTGGGTAGCGTTTTATAAAAATAAAGATAAAGTTATTTATTTTGATAGCTTCGGTGATTTACCTCCACCAATTGAATTACAAAAATACTTTAAGGGAAACAAAATTATATATAACTAGTCAAATTATCAAGATTATAACACATTTAATTGCGGACATTTATGTCTTGATTTTTTACAATGTATGAATCAATCACATTAAGTTTGACAGGTAATGATACTACATTATCTGCAAATTATTTTCCATCTCTAAACGTCAACGAGGACTCGGAAATAGCTTTGATATGTTTACAAACGTTTAATTCATTTCCGAACATAAATTCAACTAATAACAGATTGGAAATAGAAGTTATCGGAGACACAGATAATAGATTTATTGAAAATGCGAAATTTGTATATGAATTTGAAGAAGGTTCTTATGACATTGATGATATTAACAATAAAATTGGTAAAGAGTTATTAACCTTTAATAAACTAAAGAGAACATATTTATCATTCAGTATGATTATGGATCATATAGATTTTAGAACACATATAAGATGTGATGGAAGACTATATTTTGATATTCCAAACAGTATAGGCTCTGTATTAGGGTTTGAAAAAAAAAAATATTTTTCACGCGATGATCTTCACCGATCAGAAAAAGCTGTAAATTTGAACACAATTAATTGTTTAAAAGTATTGTGTAATGTTTCACAAGGTTCATTCAACAATCATCTTCAAAGTTATTCAATTTATGAGTTTTTTCCGACCGGTAGAACAGGAACAAAAGTGACTCAATCACCACTAAACCTTATATATTATAAACTTAACAAAATAAATATCGATTCAATAACTATTCAATTAGTTGATCAGAACAATAAACCGATTGATAATTTCAAGGAGACATTAACAGTTGTTCTACATATTAAACGTCATGGATCTTAAAACTAATTTAAATTTAAAGTTTTTCTAGAAATAAATATGTATGAATCAATCACATTAAGTTTAACTGGGAATGAAACCACACTATCTTCAAATTATTTCCCGTCTCTAAACGTGTACGAAGACTCTGAAATAGCTTTGTTATGTTTACAAACGTTCAATTCGTTTCCAAACATAAATTCTTCTAATAACAAATTTGCAATACAAGTAATAGACGAGTATAATAATAATAATAATGAGAATATATGTTATATTGCATTAAAAACGGGATGTTACGAAATTGTAGATATTAACCGTCAAATTAAGAAGCAAATAAATTCTTACAATGAAGAAAATGGTACAAAAATAACATTCGATATTTCAGTTGACCATAATGATTTTAGATCATACATACAATGTAATGGTATAATTATGTTTAATATGATTAATGGGATAGCACCCATATTAGGATTTGAAAAACGAGACTATCCTCCGGAGTATGTAACTCATCGATCGGAAAAAGCTGTAAATTTAAACACAATTAATTCTATAAAAGTGATGTGTAATATAGCTCAAGGATCATTCAACAATCACCTTCAAAGTCATACGATTTACGAGTTTTTTCCGAGTGAAAAGACTGGGACAAAAGTTGTTCAATCACCGCCAAATTTAATATATTATAAATTAAATAAAATAAATATTGATTCAATAACTGTACAATTAGTTGATCAGGATTTTAATCAAATCGAAAATTTTGGTGAGACATTAACAGTTGTGTTACATATTAAACGTTACGGTTCTTAAGATGGGATTAAAATTCAATATAAACCCATTACTTCACGTTAATCGAGCTAGTCACACAACTAAAGTGTTACCGATAACACCGACTAAAGTAAAAAAATTAACGGTGAAAAATAAAAAAATTTTAAAGGCTCTTGGTTATAAACTAAATCATAATGCCTGAAAGTGATATTTTGGATATAAGTTCACGGTTCGAAACGGATTCTAAAATTACGAAAATTGAATATCATTCATATACACCGTATACAACTTCATTTAATAATAATGATGAAATACGTATATCAATCCAGCAAACAGATGTTTATCCGTATCTGCATGAAAGTTTTATATTTATAGAAGGTTCAATATCAGATGCTATAAAAGTAAAACTTTCTAATAATGGTTTTTCCTATCTTTTTGAACAAATACGACTTGAAATCAATGGGATAGAAGTAGATAGCACACGTGCACTTGGTATTACAAGCTCATTGAAAGGTTATCCATCAGGTACGCCAGATAACTTTAATTGTTATGAAAATGCGGGTTGGATTTTTAAAAATAATACAAACCCTGTAAATGTTAATGGTGAATTTAGTGCCTGCATTCCGCTGAAATATTGGTTAGGTATATTTGAAGACTTTAAAAAAATATTAGTTAATTCTAGATTAGAACTAATATTAACTCGAAGTCATAGTGATTTAAATGTGCTAAACGTAAAAACTAGTGGAAGTGCTACTTCTGGAAAAGTTGTTTTGAATAAAATTGTTTGGAAGGTACCACATATCACTGTTGATGATGAAGAAAGGTTGAAATTATTAAAACTTATAGAAAAAGAAAAAAGTTTGTTTATCCCGTTCAGATCTTTTGAAACCTTTGAATATCCTGAACTCGGGACCACTAAAAAAGTTGTATGGAACCTGAAAACTGCTTCGAAATTAGAAAAACCTCGTTTCATAATAATTGGGTTACAAAAGGGGCGTAAAAATTCAATAGAAAAAGATTGTAGTGTATTTGATCATTGTAATCTAACAAATGTAAAAGTTTTATTAAACTCAATAGCTTATCCGTATGATAACTTAAATTTAGATTTTTCTAAAAATAATTTTACCTTATTATATGATATGTATACATCATTTCAAGAATCATACTACGAAAAAAATATTCGGAACCCAATATTAAGTCCTTCTACTTTTCTAACAAACGCTCCAATTGTAGTTATCGATACTTCGAAACAGAATGATTCAGCAACAGCTTCATCAGTAGATGTTCAACTAGAAATTGAATCATCAGAACCTCTTACAGGTGTAACTGCTTATTGTTT
The DNA here is from genome assembly GCF_020882245.1 of Rhopalosiphum padi. Taxonomy (NCBI): domain Eukaryota; kingdom Metazoa; phylum Arthropoda; class Insecta; order Hemiptera; family Aphididae; genus Rhopalosiphum; species Rhopalosiphum padi. The sequence continues at coordinate 79,330,589 of NC_083599.1, forward strand.
ATTAATTCATGATCGTATTGTAGAATATGTACCTTTCACTAGAGAAGTAAGAAAACTAGTATAAATAATTTAGAATTAAGGATGTATAATATTTGATGAAAAAACATATTATTAAATTATTTTTTTTATTTTAATCAAACAGTGTTCTTATTCAATAAAAAAAACAATTATTTTTTTAAAAAAAGTGTTTAAAAATCAATTCTAGATGTGTTTTTTCGTGTTACAGGGAAAAAAAAATGGCTTGAGCCGGATAGTCCCCCTTAAACTTTTAAAATCTCCCTGACCGAAAGTGCTCAGAACATACATTATGGTTTTTGAAAAACAGTGTTTTTTCGTGTTACAGGGAAAAAAAATGGCTTGAGGCGGATAGTCCCCCTTAAACTTTTAAAATCTCCCTGCCTAAAAGTGCTCAGAACATACATTATGGTTTTTGAAAAAACAGTGTTTTTCGTGTTACAGGGAAAAAAAATGGCTTGAGGGGGAAAGTCCCCCTTAAACTTTTAAAATCTCCCTGCCCAAAAGTGCTCAGAACATACAAATACATACTACTATATAATATATATCAACCTACTTCTAAAATATCAATATATAAGAAAATTTTTTGTATATGACAATAAACAAAACAAGATACAGTTTATCCCCCCCCCCCCCATTAGAAAAAGCTGAGCACGCCCCTGGCCAGTTCAACGGAAAATTAAGTCGTAATAATCGCATTCCTATTTCCTAGCTTTCACAGTAGATAAAACCAAATTAATTTTATTTATAATAAAAACTTACAAAATATTGTATGTATACCAACTATAGCGTTTGGTGTAAGGAGAGCCGACTGAGCCGAGTCACTCCTCATAAGGGTATTTACGGTTATAAATAAAATCGAACGGAATAACAATTACTGATAAATACTACGAAAATAAATGTATATTTATACGGTACTGATACACATACCACATTATCAATTAATCAATTAACAGTATTTACACATCTATAATAATATAGTGAAACATAATATTAATTTCTAAGTTACTATCTCATAATAATAATATACGAAATATTTCTCCGTGTTGATTCATTTTGTGTAAATAAATTTTTTTTTTTTGTAAGTCTGGGCCTCGGGCGCTCCATATAAATAATAAAATAACGATTATATATCATGGAATATGATAAATGCTCACTTGGACAATTTTTGGAGGGCCCTAAGCTTTAGCTTGTGTAGCTTATACTATTTTTTTTAAAGTTATTTATAAATCCGGCACCATGTTATACGAGTCTAAATACACTATATTAACGCACGCAAAATATTAGTGTGTTATTTAGGTAGGGGTCTAGGTTTCGAATCCACTCGTGGTGCGGTTAGTTAAAAAATGCGGCCTTATTTTTTTTTTTTTCTATCCGGACATCACTTTGTGCACTCTACGCGAAGTCGGAGCGCTAAAATTGGGAGTCTATCTGATTGCGTATGGAAGTTACAATGTGACGAAACATAGAACATTGTTTTGCGACATCGCATTCAGTAACTTCACAGGTAGGGATATTAACGGTGCCTACAACATCTCCGCGATACCCATAGGCACTAATATTAAACTTCACATTACACAAAATAACTACTATATAACATCTCTGAGAACCTTTTTTGCACACAGGGATAATTTTAAAATAATGTTGACTTTTTTGCTATTTTGGTATCTTACCTACCTAATTAAATTTTATACTTTTTAAAATTTATTTTTGATAAAAAATGTTTAATGTAAGATTCCTCATAACTCATAAGTTGTTCTTATACGTAAATCCATTTTTTTTGATTATAAGCGTTTAAAGATTAAATTTGTCGAAATAACGAAACTTTTCAAATTCTTTTGACAATTAATATAATCTATAAAGTTACCTAGTGGCTAGTACTTCCCACCTTTTAAAAAAAAAACAAAATTTATATAATTATGAAACATCGCTAAAGGTAACAGGGTCCTACGGAATAAAAAATACGTTATGGCTAGTTATAACTAATAACTTATAAGTAATGATTCATTACTAATGAATAATATAATTTATTTTTATTATAATATAATGAATTATTAGGTAGGTACTTACGTGACTCCATTTTTTTTACCATTATTATCATATCGGTATCCATCATGTTTCATTGTAGAAGTTAGTTAGTTCAGCAAATATAATAAAATAATAATATTCAAAATTTTAAAGTACCTACATTAATCCTCCTTAAAGGCTTGATGAAGAATGACATATTCAAAAACCAAAACTCAAAAATAAGATTTGAATAGTACCTAATATGTTATATAATGTAATTATTTGTAGAAACATAGAATTATGTGACATTATGCCGTATGCCCGTATACATATACATATTATACACATATACCCCTATTATATATGAGTATAAGTAGATATAACTTATTTAATATAACTATATAATTCAGTGAATTTAAACAAAAATAAAAACCATTCAAAAGAGTCGTCTAGACATTCTGCATACTTACCTTTGTAAACCTACTGTACCCATTAAACGTAACATTAAATATGTCTAGACTAAATAATTATTATAATAATAATTAAAATAAAATATAACTTTCGAGCACGGTTATCTACTTAGGTTGGAACACGACTCTTATCGCGTGTCTATACTCCGTTTCACGAGAGAAGGTACACGAGTCGCGCATCCGACTGCCGCCGTCAAACAGCGCGGAGGCCAAATTTCCCCCACTTTTTACTGCCCGGCGGCTAGCCAAATCGATTATACACCCCGATAACATTCGGTGTAACGTTTAGTTGCCGTTTAAATTTTGTTATGTACGTTAGCAGCGCTAACTACGTATGCGAACGAGTCGTTGCCGACCGCAGCCGGAACATTTTACGATCGTGAACGAACGGGCGACATTGGTGGGAGATGCGCATCGACGGACGAAAAAACGTGTACCTTCTCTCTTGAAACGGAGTATAGAAACGGTGTAATGATGTACTAACAGCGCTAGCTGCAAGTTCCCCTACTTTAACATTGGGTTATATGTACAATTTTCAATATTTTCATATTTTCTTCTTATTTAAGCAAAAAAAAAATGCTTTTACGGACAAAGTGAATACCACCAAAATTGAAGATCATGAAATTTTACAGAATGTAGCATATTAATTGTAATAAAGTACCTAAAAAGTAATTAGTAATTTAGTTGAAGTATACTTGTGAACTACACATTTTATTAACTGTAATATTTTATACTTACCTATGTATGTTTATATATTTAAATATATAAATTATTTATAACATAGCAGTATTAATGAAATTTTATTTATTTATACTCCAATTCAGCGGTCCTCAAATTTTTTATATCCGCGTACCATATACACTATAATAGTACTATATAGTTATTAGTGTTATTACTTATTATAGTAGGGCGCGGATTTATATGCATTAAAAACCTACAAAATATGTGTTAAAAAATCTTGAATATACATAAATATATGCACTTAAATGTTAAAACATGCTTAAACAATAAAAATATGCATAACAAATTAGCAAAAACTATTTATTTTTTAAACATTTGTTATACAATAGGTATATTTAAAAAAATTACGGAATCCTACTATAGATACTAATTTACCTATCTTCATTTTTTTTGTCACTCATCAGTTTCATCATCTTGGTATATCTCTCTGTTTTATCTTCCCAATTATTGATCTAAGGTCATATTTGGGAAAACCGTTTATTCATAATCTTCCAAGCCTGAATATGTTAAACTAGAAGTATTGACATGTAAACTTTTCCTTAGGTTAACTACATCAAAAAGAAGTACACCATGTTTCTCTTTATTGGTCATATTTACTACTCTTTTACCTAGTAGTTTTAAAAAATCTTGATCAAATCCACAGGAATTTTTTATCATAGACAGCTGTCTTCGGATAGTTTTGGGATGTGGCAGAGGTAAAAGTGCACTATTTCTGAGATATTTATAAACACTAGAAGATCGTATATTTAAAAGCAAACAAAACATCAACCAATTTTCAGAATATCTCCGATTCTTGGCATTTTTTACTCTACTAGCAGCAAAACATTCTTCGATTAATGTACGCTGAGATTCATTCATCCCATCACAATGATTAATTGTGTTTTTAATAGAAGTCTCAGAAAACTGTGCCATAGCTTTTTGAGCTTTACTGAGTTCCAATTTTAGGTCAATAATCTTTTGTTTAGCCCGAGTACATTTTTGAAGGTAACATTTGGTTCTACGCAATCTATCTACTATGATTTGTTTAGTAGGTGACAAATTTAAAATTTCTTTTGACATAGTAGATTTCCTTTTTTTACGCATTGCTAGAACATTACGAAGTCTTTTAGTGTCCCCTTTCAGAACTACAAGACATTGGTAATGTTTTAAGCGTCCAATAGTTGATACTTGATACACTACACAGTGAAGTTGGGACATTTGGAAATTCTTCTAAATTTGGACCACCATGACAAACTTTTATTTTTTCAAAATCTTCAATATTTTTCACAAGTTTTTCAATATTTGATGCAGGAGTGATTTCAATCAATGCATTACTCACTTCTTGACCAAAAATACTAAATTTTACATTCCCACTTCTATCAACTTTTATGTATTTTTCAATAGCAGGAATTGATGCTCCTGAACAGAAGGATACAAAACAGAAATTTGGTTGATCAACATTTTCACAAACTGGTGAACATAAGGGCCATTTAACCTCTTCATGCACAACATTATGATTTTATGGAAAAAAAAACTGTATCTATGTAAAATTGCCTGAAAATCATGAAAAAAATAATAAAAAAAATCCTAAATCAACCCTTCAACCATTTTTAAGGGTTGAAACAATTGGTATCAAATGATACATCTGTGCCGAAATGGACCAGAAAAAAAAATGAATGAATATATTTTTATAATAATCATTTGAATTACCTTATTCAGATACTATAACATATAAAATATATAAAATACAATTAGTATAATATTCAAAAGAAAAAACTAAATAAAATAACATAATATTTTTTAAAAAAATATACATAAAATAAAATATTTAATCATAAAATAATAAAATAAAAATAATATTTATAGGAACTTCCTTTTTCACTTATAAAATAAAAATTATGTTACACAAATATAACAATAGAAAATAAAAAATATTTAAATCATAACATAATAAAAATAAAATAAAATGTTTAGGAACTTCTTGTTAAAGTTTTGGTATGGCATAGTAGTTTATTTCAGTCTCAAATTTTCATTTAGGTGTTTTGGTGTGATAACTTTCCATGCATTTTGGGCAAACAGGAAAATCACATTTTTTACACAAATACCTAGTTCGAGAAGTGCAATTATTATTACAACATTTTGAAGCTTGATTTTTAGTTGTTTTAGTAGGATAATGGTTTATACCATCATATTGCACTTCAGGGACTGTAACTCTAAGTTTCTTTCTTTTTTTTGGTGGCGTTGGTGTCTGTGTCAGTGACTTTCTTCCTCTTTTAGGCCCACTATGTTTGCCAATTTGAAGCATTGTCCAAACTATTGATGCTTTATAATTTAGAAGAGGAATATCGGTGCATTTTTCTCTGTATAGTATCCATGAATTGATGATACTTACATTTAAAAAATGAAAAAAAACTCTGAGGTACCATTTTTTATTTTTAAACCCATGGGGGTAATGGGCCATACGGTCCATTAGGTCCACTCCACCCATGAATTTATTATATTCTTGAATACTATATGGTCTACTAACTTCAATTCTTTTTCTATCTTTCCTGTCATAACGCATTGTTGTATCCTCAGGTATAGCTCCTGCATATGTGGATATTGTATGCACCAATTTAGTATCTTTCTAACGGACTACTGTTATATTATCGTCTGAAGTAGCAATAGAACTAGAACCTCTTTCCAGCAATTTCTCAGAAACCAAATTGTTATCAATACCATGCACTCTATTAATTCTAAGTGTTCCTAAGACATATATATTGAATGATCTTAATTTTCGCAGTAATGGAACAGATGTGAACAGATTATCCATGAATAATTTGTGGTTTTTTCCATGTATTGCATGACAAAGATTTACCACAGTATCACCAATTGGACCAAATTCTGTACGTTTTAAATTTGAAGCACCTTGGTACATCTCAAAACAATGTACATAACCCAAATTTTAAAACCCCATTTCTTGGGTTTGGATTTTAAGTACTGTTTTAGATAACTTTTCCCTTTGAATGGCACCATAATTTCATCAATTGCAACATGCTCACTTGTTGAAGTAGCTGCATGAAAAGACTGATGCAAAATATCTAAGACAGGCCGAACTTTCCAATATTTATCGATAACAGTTTTAGGCTGGTTACTGTTGTCTGCAAAATGAATGTACCTTTTTATTTCAGTAAATCTATTATATGGCATGGCATCTGCTATTAAATCCATTCTTAATCCATCTTGAGAGGACCAATACATTCGCACATTGGGATATTTTATATAGGTCATAGAAATATTAATAGCAAAAAAAATTTTTAACTCTTTGATGGATAAGGTAAAATTGTCTTTCCCACATTGGATAGCATACCTTATGGTTTCAACTCTTATTAGTTCAAATAATTCATCTGTAAATATTTGAATAAAAATGGAATAAGGAGTAGCACCATCATTTGTGTCAATATTTACTATTTCACTACCAATGAAAGGAGGAACTGAATTTGTGAATTGGTTATCTCTTCCTGAAAACCACTTAGTTGTTTTCTTCTTTTCTTTGGCCTTTTTGGATGTTTTGATTGGGTCTGTCTGTAGGTTTCTTACTGTACATGTTCTAGTTTTTTTATTTTTTGGTAAAATGGGCAAAGTTTTTTTTTCAACACTTTAGTTTGTAATGGCACATTGCTAAAATCATTAGAACTATTTGGGTAAGTTATATGACTGGATGTGGAAGGGCTAATAGTAATTGGATCATCAATAATAGTATTATTTTCTACTAAATAATTTTGATGATGTGATTGTTGTCTGATGTTATTTACAAAATTATCAAAGTTGTCTACATCATTGGCATCCATGACAACAATACTAGCTGATAAATCATCATATTCATATCTTATTTCACTGTTTATATTACCCAGGATGTCTTCAAAATGTTGAGTAGTTATATGTTCAATTTCCTCGGTGTCATTGTCATTTTGTACATTTAGTATATCAACATTACCATCACAATCATTATTATCGTCATCACTGTCACAAAAACTAGCTTCTGAACCACTTGGCAAGTCAAAGTCCAATAAATATTCAATGTCCTTGTCATTTAAATCCATAATATTAACTTTCTAAAATATTTATTAGCCAAAATAAAATATACAAATTTTTAAATAAAATTAAATGTATACGTACCTGAACTGCACAGTAGTATCATATGATACCATGTATACTTTCGTGTATTACGAAGTAACATAAATATAAAATCGTTAAAACTGTAGATAATATTAATCTTTATAACATAACTAAACTATAAAACATTAAAATATAGTCAAAAAATAATTAAAAGTAAATAAAACTTAACAACAAACATAACAAGAATCGTGTTTTTTCATAATAACGTATTATGATTTTCGAGCATTGATAATATAAACTGTATGATATGATCATAGACATATTATGATATGGACTGCTCCTCCCCCACACCCTGCCATCAGTTTATCGAAACAAGATTGTTAGAAAGAGAAAGAGCATAGTTTAGGTAAGAAAGAATGAAATATCATGGAATAATAAACAAACAAACGCGGCTTATTTAATGATAGTCATATTTATGCCACTTAATATACAACATACAATGTTTTAAATAAAGAATTTAGAATTTTTTTAATATTTTCTTAGCTCTTTTAAATGTAAATAGAGTACCTATAAAGCAATTACAAATATAAGATATGAATCTAGAAAAAAGTCACAAAATAATAACACGGAATTATAAAGTTATCAAATTAAAATATAAAAATAAATGAAATAGTTAGGTAAATTATAATAATAAAATAATAATTAATAATAATTATAATATGAAAATAATAAATTTAAAATCTGCTATTGTATTTTGACCGACTACTTTAAAATATATCTATTGATTTTTAAAATGAATAGTCTTAGTTAAAAACGATCGTATGCGTTCTTTTGGCTGACTCTCACTCAGGGTAAAGTGATTCACACGAATTCTAAAATAAGTCTTAAATATTAAATGTGTAAGTTTTAGTAAATGATTGTCTAATGGATTTTGATTCAAAAAATGATCAGATATTACTATAAAAATGTTTTTTAGATTAATTTGTGAAGAAGCTTTAATAATTAAATAGTTGATAATATTTGGTTTAGTTGGTATCAAATTTTTGTACGAGTTAAAAATTCGTTCAGCTACTTTACATAAATAGATAACATCTACTGATGGATTTATTAATCCTCCACGGGATTTAATATTAATTAATGATCCAATTTCGGTATTAAATCGAGTCAAAACTTCAGTACATTCGTCACAAATTAATTTCCTTGAAAGTTTCCGGACAATGAACCCTGCTATATACTCCACAATATCTTCAACGACTTGTTGTAAAACATTAAATTGGTTTGTATTGAAATGAATATCGTCATCTTCTATTTCTGCACATAGCATATCTAAATAAATATTGGAATTTTCAACAGGTTTTGAGGTGCTACTACTGACCCACAAAATCTTTGTCATATCCATCACCATACAATTTGCACCAGATGATGTCATTATTTCTGTATGAACTAATAGTCTTTTAAAAGAACTTTCAAATTGTAAAGCAGTGGGATTATTGTTGAAACCTCCTCTTGAACGGATTGCAGAGAAAAACATTTCAAGGTGATCTTGGCTCATTTTATACGTTAATAAAAAATCTAATTCCTTTGTTATAACTGTATCAATAAACATATTTTTGATGCTTTGTAATGAAATTATTAATCCAATGAACCCAGTTTTTCGAGTGGATTTGATGACAGGAATTATTGTTTTTGTACTATCTTTACCAATTTCACAGTGTAATGAATGCAAGTATTTAATGGAGTCATCAATAAAATTAAATATGTCAATTTTGTTTTCTCGTTTCAAAGGTTTTTTGTACTGTGACTTACTTAAGAAGTTCCTAGTGTTTAAAAAGTCAAATATATTGTTTATATTTTTACAAAATGTAATTGTCGCATTACAATTTGTAAAAATATTTAAATTTAATATTTTGGAACAATACTCTAGTGCATTTGCTACACTTGAGCTGAAAGTTTGAGCAGCTAAACGCACTTTCATTTTTTCTTTATGATACTGAATATGTCTGGTACGGATTTTTGTTCCTACATGAAGACCAATTTCTTCCTGTATAGAAACCAAGTTTTGAAAAAATGACCACTTTATAGGTTTCATGCCCTCATCATATAAAGTTTTCCAGTCACCCAATGTATTTCGACATAGTTTAAGCATGTGAGCAGCATCTAATAAAATATGTACTACTATTCCAGATTCATGCTTAAAAAAAGGTTTGGGATGAGGCATAGATAAATCAGCTCCTAAATACTTTGCCATTGAAAAATTAGATACCGTTCCATCAAATGTTAGAGTTCTAACTGGGACTCCAATTTTGTGCACTAATTCAATACATGTATTCACTAAGTTACCTTTTTCCGTTGACCCTATCCCATTTATAAGAAAGTAACCAACTGGTACTTTCCAATTAGAGTTTATAGCTACAAGCATAAAAACAAGAGCTTGAGTAGCTTTGGGAAGTCCATCACAACCATCAGTGCCAGTTCCATAATTTATATACCCCATCAATCTATCTCCTTTGTACGTTACATTTTCTTTGATGTGCATTTCATCTATTATTAGTCCACATATAAGTTGTTTTCCTTTACTTTTCATTTCTTTTAATTTAATTTCAACAGCATTCAGGGCTTCAGCCGTAAAACCTGGTTTACCATCAATACATGAATACCACTTTCGTAGGGTGCTAGGAGCTGGTAAGGAATTTTGAAAAGTTTCTCGTACAAAGTTGTAGGCATTCGGTGAATAAAAATGTAAAGTCAAGGCAAACGTACGTAAATCGGGGGAGTATGCACCACATTCATGGTTTAATTGTCTTTTTAGGAGAGCAGTTTCTGCATTTGGTAGGCATTCCTAAACAGAGATTTATAAATGTAATTAAAAAAGAAGAAATAATTGTTGATATAACTAATTTTTTATTAATTGTAAAATTCACATTAAATTCATCTACCAATAATAAAAGCTAAATAAAACAAATTAGAATACAAATATAAATACTTAACACAAGTATTAGTAATAAACATACACATTGTAGTATAAATACCAAAGAATTTATTCATACCTGCAAAAATGAAAATACAAACATAAATACATAACACAAGTATTAGTAGTAAACATACACATTGTAGTATAAATACCAAAGAATTTATTCATACCTGCAAAAATGAAAATACAAACATAAATACATAACACAAGTATTAGTAGTAAACATACACATTGTAGTATAAATACCAAAGAATTTATTCATACCTTCAGAAATGAAAAGCAATTTTCATTAATTTTATTTTCATTTTTAAGATGATCAATCAGCTGTTCAAAATTTGAAATTTTTTGCTGTAAACTATAATTTTGTACTCTTAGTTTTTTGATAGTTGATACATGTTTTTCACTGGACTTTTTAGCAGCATATAATAATTTCCGTCGACTATTTGGACTTTCTAAGTCATCTATGCTTTTGAAATCCCCAACATAATACTTACGTTTCCTAAAAGTAACAGAAAATAAAAACAAAAATAAATGTATTAAAAAAAAAAAAATGGAACATGCCTTGGTTGAGGAGGAGTTATAAATGCAGGAGTTAACTCAACAGCAGGAGGTGGCAATTTTTCATTTGCAATGTTGACTTCTGCTAAAATAAAAATGTTAGATCATACAATTTATACAACTACAAAGTAAGTAATTATTATTTTTGAGGTATATATTATTTACTTGTTATGTTTTGAGACAACTTTAATGTGGAGTCTAAAGCAGGTTTACTTGGCAAATGTTTCTCAAATACTAAAGACAATTTGATAAAATAAAATTTAATTAATACAACACATAGTATATAGTTAAATATTAAAAAATTATTAAATTACACTGCGTATCTATGGTAAGTTCTTGAGCAGTTGATGAACTAAACTCTGGAGACATTGAGCTAGTAGCTGAAATTGTCATATGTTTGATAAGTTTGAAACATTTGTAATATAGTAAAAATATAAAATAATGATTACTTACATTCAATATTAAGAACCATATTATTATCTTCATATACTTCAATGACTTCAATCATAGATGAAACTAGTATAAAATTATATAATTTATGTTTATTTACAAATTGAATTTATATTCTAAGTAATAAACTGTAATATATACCTAACTAATAATAATAATACATAGGTATGTAAATACTTACAGTTCATAAAAACGCTAGGTATGGCAGTTTTTTTTAAAACTTTTTGATTATTAACTAAACTTAAAGTATAATCAGACTCTAAAAAATGCATGCTACATATTTTAGAGTGAGTTGTAGCATTAAAGTCTGGTTGGTGTTGTTGAATAGCTTTCACCCATTTCTCCATCATACATAATGATCTAGGAATACTGTAAAAAACAGGTTGTATAAATTAAATTTTTCACACTTTTTATGTGGATTCTTAATTAAGAATATCAAGTAGGTACTGTATCTTATATACTTTATTTGATAAATACCTAGTAAATAATTTTAAAATAAATACTTACCCATGCATTTTTAGGTTTTCTGTTTTTTGAGTGCTTTCTCTGCAAGTTTTTAATGAACATTTGAAAACCATTTTTTCTACTTCGACTTAATATAAAATGAAAAATAATAAATATATAAAATGAAATAAATGAATACAAATATTTATAAATAATAATTATTATTATTTATTTGTCTATGATAAAACCATTTTAAATTGATAACTGTGTTTTTGACTCCATGAAATTATATCATATCTTCCATGATACCTAAGTTATGTCTTGTCTCTTTCTATTGATGTTAACTATTGACTTCTCTCTCTACTAGCAGTCCATATCATAATATGTCTATGGATATGATAGACATCAAATATTTCATGGAATAAAAACTACATATGTTGATTATCAGATTATACTATTAGTTGTAAATAATTACGTAATTTAAATTATTTTATCGCCATAATATGTTATGCCGTTATGGTATCATATGATACCTACGTGCATGAAGAGGTTAATTAGAAATTGAATATTTTTAAAAGCTGCTAACTGCTGGAATAAATTATTAGAATTATTAGGTGTCTCGTTTATATTATAAGAATGAATTGTTGATATATTGTTATCATGGCAATTGTTAGCTATATTTTCATTTTTAAAAAGTTGACGTTTAACTGGATATGTTCTTTCATTTTTTTTCTTCGATAAATAACTAGGACCAGGAAAAATGCTGGGAACAGCTCCTTTTTTTAATCTAATGTTTGTGTATGGAACCTTTAAAAAGTATAAAACACAAATGTAAGTATACTATTACCTAATACAAATTATAATTACTGTATTATTATAACATATATCAGTTATATGCTTGGTACCTAACTTAAACAATATTAATACTAATACAATTTAAAAATATGTAACATTAATAATTTATATTTTTGAATTATAAAGTTTAAATCAATAATAGGTATGACAAAAGTTTTAAAATTTTGGTAAGACAGAATAAACAATTGTACCTATGTTTTATATAAATCAAATAAATAAGTTGTATATGCATTGATAAATAGATTAGGTTATTTTATCCTAGCTACAATACTAAAGCTTATTTTAAGAAAGATAATACAAAATACCTATTTAAAATTAAAATTTTTAGTTTATTTATATTGATAAAATAAATATTAAATATAATATAGAACAACATAGGTAGGTACTTAAATATTGAATTAATATTTTAGGTTTATATTTACTTTAATTGGTTACCGTGGTAATTCTGATTGATGATCAATGACCAATTGACAATTGTACTTGTTAGGTAGGTACATTAATTAATTAAATTAAAATAGAATATTACATTTAATACAGAAACAATTACTAAATTATAATATAATAAGTATTTTAAGCACATTGTTGATAATTAATGGAGTAGAATTTTAAATACTTTATTAAAATACTGACTTGGTAGTTATTAATTATTATTATATTTTTTTTATTGTTATTTATTTATTATTATAATATTATATTTAGAAACATAATAGCTACCTACTTTAACATTTACATAGCATAATTGGGAATTGAATAATCGTTTACTTCATACAGGTCAATTTCCAATGAACGAATCAAAAACTGGTGAAAACATAAGACGTTTTTTGTATAATGTTCTGATGTCCAGTATAACTTTTATAACAGATCAAGGTAGTAATATGTTAAGCGCATTAAGAAATACCAATCGTCTTAATTGCAGCGCTCATTTACTCAGCACAGTACTACGGAATTTGTTTGACATGAAATATTTGGAACAAGAAGAAGACGGAAATAAGCCGATTGAACCTGTTATAACGCTATTTACAGAATGTAAACAATTGGTAAGATTCATGAAAAGCACTGGTAAAAATGGCGAACTGTGTAAAGGTCTCGTACAAGAGGTAGAGACAAGGTGGAATACTAGGTTCTTAATGTTGCAGTCTGTTCAAAATGCTCTTCCGCAAATAATACAGATACATGGAGAAAATTTCAGTCGAATTCAAAATATAGATGCAGAATTACTTACTAAAATATCTAATTAGAACCATTTAAGAAGGCATCAGATGAACTAGAAAGCGATAAACGCCCTACTATTCAGAAAGTTGTATTATACCAACTACTACTATAAAAGCATTTACAAACATATTCCAATCTACAAGAAAACATTTATAGTAATGCTGAAGAACTTACTATTAATTCCATTTTACAAAAGTTAGGAAAAAGAGGATTAGAATTTATGGACACAAAATTCAAACTAGCACAAGAACATGAAATAGTCGTATTTTTATTCCCAAAATTCAAGTCTTTAAAAATGTTTTCTGAAACTGATAAAGCTCGTATTATTGGAAATATTGAGTTGAAACTTTTGCGAATCGATTTAGAAGAAGATAATAGACACACTAATCTTCAAGAGGTGAACAACATTACAGCAAGAAATCCTAATCCTTCAGGAAACTCCACTTTTTCTGGATGGGAAGATGACGAGAATGATACAGATCAATCAAGAAATTATCCTAGGTACAAAAAAGAGGTTGAAGATTATAAAAACAAATACTTTGAAGTTCAAGACGATAACATTTTGGAATTTTGGAATAATCAAAAACACATTTTTCCACTTTTGTCTATTTTGGCGAAGAAATTTCTGGCCATTCCAGCAAGCAGTGCAAGCAGTGAACGGTCATTTAGCGTTGCCGGAAGGGTAATAGAAGATGGCAATAAGGTAGATGGCATTCTCTTATTGAACAACCATTTCAACTCCCAAAAATGAAAATCATTACTTTTATTTTAAGATTATTATATTATGTTTTAATTTTTAAATTTTGTGATAATAAGGTATAATCACTTAATAATAAAGATATAAATGTTATTTTTCTTTCAAATACTTTTCTCGCTTTTTTTAATATTAGTAGTTAACTAAACATTAAATAGTTAATAAATACTAATTTTAACATTTATTATTTTGTTTTTGTTTTTGTCTCGGGACCACTAAAAAAGTTGTATGGAACCTGAAAACTGCTTTCAAATTAGAAAAACCTCGTTTCATAATAATTGGGTTACAAATATATAGATGTAAGATTACTTTTCTATTTACTTTACCATTTGGTAATATTCATTTGAATATTAGCAGCTACTAGTTATTTCAACCAAACTAAATTTTTTACAAAATTTGTTTACTCAAAAATTATATATAAATACTTAAGTAATTTAAATAAACATTACTTTTTACAATGATATATTCAACATAGTGTTATAGAAATATAAAATATATTTATTACAAAATATTAGTAAAAAATGGTACTATAAACCAGTCCTTAAAGGAAGTCCTCTGTCAAAACGCGAGTCTATTAACTCCGGGAGCAAGCAGTCCATGTAAAATTTTATTAAAAGAGGCTCAATTTTCTTCCAAAATTCATTGTTTTTAATTATTTTATCAACAATCATTCCTAGGGAAAAAAATAAAATTTTAAACATTATTTCTCTCAGCCATGGCAAACTAAATCCCGGCAATGCCAGATTAGGATAGCTAGTAATATTATAAGCTATAAAATAATAATATAAAACTAAATAATACCTTTAGGAGTCCATACGGCAAAGTAACAATATTTTCTATCAGTAATGTGTAATTGTCCCTGTACTTGGTAGTAATAATCGTGAGAAGTTTTTAATTTTAATTCTCCTTCAATAAGATTCATAAACTTCAATTTTTTATTTTCGAAAGCTTCTTGTGGTGTGTAATCTTTTATTGACGCTGGACATTTAATTTCTATAAGGGAATTATTGTCAATCAAACCGTCCGGGCTAGCTGCTAAAAATGTTAATTTTTTATCAACAAACAGACCACATGGCATAATATTTGTTCCAAGTTTAATTTCCAAAGCTTCTTTTGCTAAAGGTTCATTTTGAATGCCATACCTAAATAAAAGTAAAAAAAAATTAACAAGTCATTATTAACAAAACTGATTTTTAAGATATAAAAATGTAATTGTTACGTAATGTACCTTGTAGCTGCATTTCCACTAAACAACTCATAAAGAATATATTTCACGGTACTTGCACGGGAAGTCGTGTTTCCTAATTTTGCGACTTTACCGAAATTAGAAGCTGTGAGTCTTAGTTTTCGTGTTGTCGCCATTCGTCGCATTTTAATTGGTCCGCTGTATTTCGTTCTAAAAGTTGTAACTGTTCGGACGAGAGTTCTAACTTTTTTAAGAAACAGGCTTTTTTTGTTTCATATTCATCATATGGCATATCAATAATTTCACTTTCAGTGTGAAACTGTGAACGGCTCCATATTCCTCATCTGGCCCTTGTGAAATGTTTTTTTTAGATGAATTTTTATAAAAAGTGTTTAACAATTAAGTTGAATATAGTTTAGGTATCTATAACCAGTAAATTTTAGGAATTGGTTAAACGAACCTTATAGACTGACCAAAAAGTAATCTCCTTTGGGTAGATTTATTTCGTGAATTTATATTTCTTTTTATAAATTTTTTTGTGTACATTCCTGGACTGTAATTAGTGGCTTTTTTATGGAGGTATCTAATATAACTTGGTCCATAGTTATATGCTGTTACAGCAGTAACACAGCGAGTCTGGTATGATCCTATGAAAAAAAATAATTGACCACAAATAATCGTAAAAATATATTTATTTAAATGTTTAAATTGTTTTTTTTACCCCTTAACGAAAAGTTGATTCGTTTACCACCTGTATATTTAGCTACAATACTATTATAATTTTCCACGCAATTATTATTTACAAAAAAAATTAAACTTTCACTATGGTGAGCAACAAGATTTTTTGCCGAAATTATATCTTGCCATAGACCACATTGTTCCATTTCAGGAATTAAATTTATTTCACCTGGTTTGACTCCAGTACAAAAATAACTAAAAATTAAAAAATAATAATTATTATAATTTTTATTTTTTTATTTATACACAATTTAAATTAGACTTCTAACGACCTAGCACACTTATCATGACAACCAAAAACATGGTATGGTCCATTATCTATGTCTTCTTTTAAAAGTGCTACTTTATAATTTGTTGGACAATCCATTTTCATACGATATTTAATTGCGTTTGTCATCTAGCATCAAATATTGAGTAATGATAGATATTTTCAAAAATAAGAAATTATAATTAAAAAGTGAATGAAGTGATTACCTCAGTTTTAATCGCTTTTCTTTTAAGTTTTTCCTAAATAATCCTGGTACAACACTACCGTTAGAGCTCTTCCGTTTAGTCGCTATATCTACTAGTCTATTTAAATAATTTCGGAGTATGTGGTTGATACATTCAATCTTTTTTACATCTAAGTTATTGCCATACGGTTTTGCTAGCATAATTTTTTTTAAAACACTAGAATCTCCATCTCCAATAAGTTTGTGGTAAATTATATTATGCATTGGAATACTCTGGCGAAAACCCTCAACTATTATATCAGCTTCCATTGCTGTACTAGTACCATTCCAATTTTTGTAACACAAATGTACAGGTGGGTCTTTATTATTTGCACAAGCTTTTTGGCAAATACTGCAATATTTATTGCGAACTCCAATAAATAATACCTTTTTAGTTCGATAACCTACAATACATGCCTAAAAAATAGACAGACATTTTTAAAATTTTTAAATTTATTTTACATAGATAATAACATTGTTTATATAATAGATATATAATAGATATATAATAAACTATTTTTACTACCTATATTATAGTAAATATATAATAATAATAATAATATATTATTATTATATTATATATTATTAATAAATAATAATAATACAATATTATTTATTAGTATTATCAGAGTTGAGCATCATTCGATTATATTTGTATTTTGTATTAGCATTATGTTTGAAAATTATTCAATTACATTTTTATTCAAATAATTTTAAAAAAATCATTCTTATAATATTTTATTTAAATAATTATTTAGATAATATTTTTCCCAACTCTGATACATGATAATTTACTATATATATAATCATTGATAATACTTACAACACCAGATGATGCGTTGTAATTATGTTTATAAGATCGTTTTGACCAGGCACCATCTGCAACAACAGTGATCATAGGTATACCATCACTATTTATGTCACCATTTTCAACAGCAAGTCTTGCTTCTTCCTTACCAGCCAGCTCAATAGATTCCCACGCGGTATTTTCGGTTTGTTTGGCTAAAACCTGATGGTACTTTTGATAAGTCTTATTACTCATACATGGCATATCTAATATGGATGAAAATTGTTCCAAGTTTGTAAATCCTTGTCCAGTATTTACTGCCGCAGTAACAATTGCTGCGTTAATAGACAAAGATTCACTTATGTCTGGCGGTTCGGAAAATATAACTTCTTTTTTTTTGCACAGGTTGCATTCAAAATTAAATTCAGAAAAAAAGCCCTTTTTTATTTCTGATTTAAAAACAAGATTTTGAATACTACAATTGAATAATTCGTGTTTAATTGATTGTAAACTATTCAAAAAATAGTTAATATTAATAATTCTTCGACCACTTAAAAAATGTCTAAAATAATAAAGATACATTGAAATAAATCGCTAATATGTAAATTAATTTTGTACTATAATAAACAAAAAAAGTTTAAGTCCGAACTATTGTAAATATTAACTATACTAAAATATTAGCGCTAATATTTATTTATAAACCCTTTGATAATTTGGACATAAACTATAAAATTTATAGATAAATTTACTAACTTGTTATTCTCTTCATCCAAATTATTGGGTGAAGATAATTTAAGGTTGTAATTATCACAACTATCATTTACGAGATTTTCTGGTAATAATGATAAAAAATCGTTTTCAAAACTATCATCAACAAGGTTTCTAAAAATATAAAAGTAAAAATTACGTTTCAACCAATTAGATACCTACATATTTATGTTGTATTAGTTGTACTGAGCAATTCATTTAAACGTGAAATACATAGTATTTTGTGATACTTAAGTACCTGTGTAGATCCTTGTTCAATAATTTTATCTCTTTATGTGCAATACAATTTTGGTTAAATGCTGATGGAGATAAAAAATGAGCAGCTGTAGGTGTAGGCACATTCACATTTTTTGAATTTTGTGTGCTCTAAAAATTTAAAAAAACACATTATCAAGTACTGTTGAATATTTCGCTATTTTCGTATTTGGATAAAATGTTATGCTATAAAAAATGTTATGTTGTATTATAGAGATGCAAATACTAACCGTATCAATTGTAGATACTATTCGGTTTTGCAACAGTGTCAATGTATTGCCTTTATTTTTTTTTCTTCTGCTTAATGGTGGCTTTTTCTTGAGCCGTATATTTTCCATGTTAATTAATTTAATTTAAAACTATCAACGATTAAAATAAAAGCACACAATTAATTATAACTGAAAGTCCGAAAACTTGTAGGTTTCAAATAAATAACGCAACTGGCTGTCATAAGTAGTATGCGGTTTACTGGCCGCTAAAATAAAATGTGGCTTCCAAGCGGCCGGTTTAATAATACATAGGTTTTTGACTATCTTTTATAGATATGACTTAATCTTTTTTCTTTGGTTAACGCTTAATCTTTATGGTCTTATACTTTATAACTTTTGATAAAAATGCTTCAACATTTCGTAAAAGTATGGACACGGATGCTCAGTTACGTATTCATATACACAATATGTTAGCAAAAGATTTTTATTTAATTGCAAGTAGTGATTTGTCAACTATAAATTGTTTAATTAATAAACAAGAAAATGCCTAATGTCATAAA
The DNA here is from genome assembly GCF_020882245.1 of Rhopalosiphum padi. Classification (NCBI taxonomy): domain Eukaryota; kingdom Metazoa; phylum Arthropoda; class Insecta; order Hemiptera; family Aphididae; genus Rhopalosiphum; species Rhopalosiphum padi. The sequence goes on from NC_083599.1 coordinate 79,350,137, forward strand.
TATAGTTTATGGAAGTGATATGAACTTGTATGTATATAAAGAGAGGGGTAAAGAAAGGAAAGTTTTACAGTAGTTTTACTAGACTTTTTTTATTTTTTGACTGTTTATTTGACAAATAACGTTCAATGTCGTTGATCACAGAATTATATTTCATAATGTTTTACATTAGTTCAATTGAAGACCTGGGGTCAACAACAAGATATGTCCATGTTTTGGTCAAAATCACATTTTCACGTAATAAAATAGGAAAAAAACTGAATCGTTTGGTGCAACAATAAGATATGTCCAAACAAGTTTTTATTACTTCCTTAAATTATTATTAAAAGTAAAGCATTACCTATAAGTGTATACGTTGTATGTACCCTAAAACTTAAATCTACCAATTTTAAAAATTTGAATTTTTAATGTTTTTTTTATTTTCTGAATAAAAATAAAAAAAGGACATGTCTGGTTATTGCCCCCAGGTCTTCAATTCATACACAATAATATTATTGTTATCGATTATAATAATGATTCACCTATTTGTGTATTGTGTATAAAACCAGATATTGCGTTATCGCCTTATCGGAGACCGCGTAACGTATTGACTATTGTTAGAAAAACCAACGAGGGTGACTCTCGTACGCACACGCACAAGTCGGTTAAAACAGCTACTGTTCAGGATTCGTACATTTTTTCCGTCAAAAACTACCAATTTTTCTTCAATCAGTCCGATCGTTGTATTGATGCGATAACACTTCTGAAAATTAATTTGAATTCAGCGTGAAGTATACTTGAGATCGGTCAGGCCACTTTTTCAGTTTTATTTAATAATATTTGTTAAACACTACTACAATATTTAATATTTTTCAAAAAATGTAAATCAAATTTGTGAAATTTTAAGGTCAAAATTAAAAAAAGTAGTCCGACCGATCTCAAGTAGACTTCATGCCGAATTCAAATTCGTTTTCAAAAGTATTATCACTTCAATACAATGATCGCACCGTTTGAAGTTAAATGGGTAGTTTTTGACAGAAAAATTGACTGGCATCCAATAGCCTTAAACTCAAGCTTATCCGTATGATAACTTAAATTTAGATTTTTCTAAAAATAATTTTACCTTATTATATGATATGTATACATCATTTCAAGAATCATACTACGAAAAAAATATTCGGAACCCAATATTAAGTCCTTCTACTTTTCTAACAAACGCCCCAATTGTAGTTTATCGATACTTCGAAACAGAATGATTCAGCAACAGCTTCATCAGTAGATGTTCAACTAGAAATTGAAGCATCAGAACCTCTTACAGGTGTAACTGCTTATTGTTTATTAATTCATGGTCGTATTGTAGAATATGTACCTTTCACTAGAGAAGTAAGAAAACTAGTATAAATAATTTAGAATTAAGGATGTATAATATTTGATGAAACAACATATTAATAAATTATTTTTTTTATTTTAATCAAACAGTGTTCTTATTCAATAAAAAAAACAATTATTTTTTTTTTAAAAAAGTGTGTAAAAATCAATTTTAGATGTGTTTTTCGTGTTACAGGGAAAAAAAATGGCTTGAGGCGGAAAGTCCTGCTTGATTTTTTAAAATCTCCCTGCTCAAAAGTGCTCAGAACATACATTATGGTTTTTGAAAAACAGTGTTTTTTCGTGTTATAGGGAAAAAAAATGGCTTGAGCGGGATAGTCCCGCTTAAACTTTTAAAATCTCCCTGCCCAAAAGTGCTCAGAACATACGAATACATACTACTGGAAAATCAGTTTTTTATTATGATAGTTACGGTAATCTCTGCCCGCCGCCGCAATTAGTGAAATATTTTAAAGGCTGTGTTATCGAATATAACTATGAACGACAACAAGCATACAATACTTTCAACTGTGGACATTTATTTTTGAAATTTTTAACCGAAAAACAATAATTGCATTATTGCATTATTATTATTATTATTATTATTTTATAATATTATTGTCGTCGTCATCATCAACATCATGCCGTCTCAAACACTATCGCTGAGTGGAAACAGCTCCGAGTTAGAATGTCATTTTTTTCCATCCATAGAAGTGGGAGATAAATCAGAAATCGGACTTCTAAGTATGCAGACATACAATTCCATTCCTAACGTCGAAACTGGATGTGATACTCTACATGTTATCCACAGCAATCATCCGCTGCCCGTTAAAATTAAAATACCTACTGAATGTTATGAAATAATTGTTTTGGAAACTAAAATACGTGAACTTCTGAAGGACATCGGGGTGATTTTTTTTAATTTGTCAACTAATAGTAGTACATTGAAATGCACCATACATTGTAATAGTGATATCGATTTGAACGTCGAAGATAGCATTGCGCCGTTATTGGGTTTTGATAAACGTATTTTACCCCGAAATCATAGACATGAGTCCGATCGCGTGGTGAAAATTATGAACGTCAACACGATAAAAGTAGAATGTAACTTGGCCACAGGCTCATTCGACAACGGACTTCAATCGCATGCGATACCCGAATTTTATTCGATCGTACCGCCGGGCTATAAAATAGTCGAAATACCAAAATATAGCGTGTTATATAAACTGAAAACAAATACGATTGATTTCATTCGAGTTTCGCTGACCGATCAAAACGGGAAGTTAATTAATTTCCGTGGTGAAGCCGTAAATATCAGACTGCTTATAAAAAATGGGTTTGAAATTTAATTTCAATAAATATACTACGGACAATGGTAATGCACTCATTAATGCCGCGATTGCTGACAGACGCACACTACAAGTCATCACCGCCGCCGCCACCGGTTTTCATAAAAAAGTTAATAGTAATAATATTAAAAAAAAAATAATAATAATAATAATAAAAATAAATTGTTAACACTCGATAATCAGAAATTTTTACGCTTGATCGCAAAAAAGTAGTTATTTTTTATTCGTTAATTTTTATTTTACAATATAAACACTATGGATAAATCGTTCTTAGACGTGAGTGGTGCATATGTAAACGAATCGCCTATTCGAGAAATGTTTGTGTATTCCTTTTTACTGTTTTCCACGAGTGCGTTGAATAATGGTGATGAAATCCGTATAGCAATTCAAAACCAAGATGCACATACGTTACCGAGCGATAGTTTTATCTATATTGAGGGTAAAATAACAAAGCCCGATGAACTTAAAACAGAAATAAGTTTAGCGCACAACGGTCTAATGAATTTGTTTAACGAAATGAAATACGAAATTAACTCTACCGAAGTACAACGGGTTAAAAAACCTGGGATAACTAGCGCGATGAAAGGATATTGTTCGTATTCGCCTGCCGACGCGAATATCTTGCAAAACGCTGCCTGGGATATCACTGGTCACAATGCTAATTTCATTAAAGACGGTTCGTTCAGTGGATGTATACCGTTAAAGCATGTTTTCGGCTTCTGCGAGGACTACAAGCGAATACTTGTGAATTGTAGCCAACAGTTGATATTGAATAGATCGATGTCGGATTTGAGTTCGTTACATTTTACTAGCGTGATTGGAGGAGACATGAACGCTGAGACGGTTAAGGCCTTGGTGAAAAAAGTCAAAGTACAACTGACGCGAGTACTGTGGAAAATACCTGTTATTAAAGTTGACGATCGGGAAAGATTAAAATTATTGAAAATCGTCGATAGCAAAAAAAATATAAATTGCGCTTTTAGAAATTGGGAGCTTTACGAGTATCCAAATCTGCCGCAGACGAACAAACACTCTTGGATGGTGAAAACATGTTCGCAAGTAGAAAGACCTAGGTGTATAATAATCGCTTTTCTCACGAATTCACCCGGCACCGTATCAGACGGTTATAACGTTGATTACGATACATGCTCGTTGACGAACGTTAAAGCATATATTAATTCGGTCGAATACCCGTACGAAGATTTCAACGTAAGTTTCGATAAAAATCTGTTCACAATGTTCTATCAAAATTATGCAGATTTCCAAAAACATTATTACGAACGATTTAACGCTCAACCGTGCCTGACGAGAGAAAAATATAAAGAGTTGGGTCCATTTATCTGCATAGATTGTTCACGCCAAAATGATGATGCTAAAACTTCAAGCATCGATTTACGCGTTGAAATAGAAGCAGCTAATAATTTCCCAGCCAATACAGCCGCATACTGCTTAATCATACACGATCGCATCGTTCAAACAATCCGTTTACGGGAGAAGTGAGAAAACTATTATACAAATACATATTGTATATTATATACCATTTATGTTTTTTCTTTAAAATGTATACTATTATTTTATAATAATAATAATAATACTATGTAATATGTGATATACGATATCCAATATTTATAATTAGGTATACTTTATGGATGAATAAACTAATAATATTAATAAATATAATGCGTTTTTTTTTCTATAATATAATATAATATAATAGATAATATATATATAGTAATATTAATAATGTATGATGTATACAAATCGTATTTTATGATAATATGAATAATATATACAACACGAACGTTATGTTATGTGACAATATAATCAATGTTTACAATACACATATATATTATTATGCGTTTAATCAGCTATTTTTCCTATCCTTGACCGACGAGTGAGTGAGAAGCAGCTACACATCAATAGTTTGTATAAGAGAACACCGTCGATCCATTGATCGTCTCGAGTGAAATGGGCTGTAAAAATAATGCACGTTGTATTATAATGTATAATATAATAATATATAATAAAGTAATATATTACCCAATTATCGCCACCGTCACCGCCGCCATCGCCGTCAGCATCGTTTATACAGTCTTTGCCGTTTTCATGCATTTTCTTAAACCAACGCTGAGCGAGTTGTTTGTATGCAAACAATTTTATCTGGTTTGTAAAATTGTTTTCATTTTTCGCGACAATGTTCATTGTCGCTAAATCGTTATGGATATTGTGTACGATCGCGATAATTTCTTCAACGGTCGATGTTTTTTCCACGTGCACATTAGCGTTTAAATATGTCGCAACAAGATCGGTTTGTCCAATCACGGCGTCACGTATAATGTTAGATTTCAATGCAACCGTTTCGTTGAAAATCCATTGCATGTCTTGAAGCTTTAGTAGATTTCGTCTACTCAATGATACACGACATCCTTGTTGGTGATGAGATTCAACTACCAGCATATTATCAACGCGATAACTCGTCTTGGACAGTGTAATAATTTCATCTTTGAGGAAAAGCCTTTCGCGACTTTTAACCGGTGGGTCACATATTATAGATAGAATATTCCCCATCAACGAGTAAATACGACGTAAAAAATCAGTTGACAAGCATACAAACCGTGATGGTGTAATTATTTGTATAGAAACGTTGAAATAATTAGACGGATCAAGTCCGATGTTGATAGACTTGCGACCGGTAAAGTCTATGGTGAAATTAGTTGTATCGATTAAATCGACTGGTGACTGTGTATCGTGCGGACGCGACATATTTACATCAGCTAGTTCGACGCCGAGTTGCGTCATTTGTATTAAATTAATAATAAAAACGAAATTTAACTTTAAGGACGAAACAAAACACACGCACACTTGCTGAACGTTCAACAGCTACACTTGCAATGATCTGTGGTTACATATTATATTCTAACAAGCGTGCCACGATGCGATTAAATAATTATCTTAGTTAATAGATCATCCGCGCCTCCGCGGCACGCGCTAATATCTTTCGAAGTATAAACTAAAATATAAGTATATTATTTAATATTAGTATATTAGTATATTGCCAATAAAATCTGTATATTAAGCATATTCTAGAGTATATACGTATAGGCACCCTGATAAACACATTCCATTCCATTTCAATGATAAAATAAATATATATAATTATATATATATAAAGTATATACTATACTATTCTAATATATATTAGGTGGGTGGGGAGGCCACGAGCGAGGAATGGCGGGACACCGTGATATACATGGGTCGGGAAGTCAGGACGGAGTAAAGCTTAGGGCGGTGGCTGGTCGGTCGTACATATACGTTGGGTACTATACTATATAGAGTATATACTATACTATACAGAGTATATACATAGTACACAAAAAGTATATACTATACTATACTATACTATATACCATGTATTATATTATCATAATATATTATTATAATATATGCGAGTGGGGAGATACAATATATAGTATATAAAAAGTATGTCTACCCTGATAAACACATTCCATTTCAAAGATAAAATTAATAAATATATATATTATGAGTAGGCGTATGCTACGTATACAAATAAACAAATGTGATATATAATGTATGTATATAATATATATATAAAGTATATGCTGTACTGACGTATATACATATACGTATATAATATATACATATAATGGGTGGGCGGCGGCCGGCCACTGGCGGTCCTCGGCCGGAGCCATCCGCGTGACGTACGAAGGCCGGGAACTTGTTGAGGGGGAGAGTTTAGGGGGTTCAGCGACGTACAGTGGGCCGCGTTGGCCGGCCACGTGACGCACACGGTCCGAGACTTGGGGGAAGGGGAGGGTTCAGTGACGTACACGGGCTGGGGACTTGGGGGAAGGGGAGGGTTCAGTGACGTACACGGGCTGGGGACTTGGGGGAGGGACCTGGGGTTCTGGGACGTACAAAGGCCGGGAACTTGGGGGAGGGGGAGGGTTCAGTGACGTACACGGGCTGGGAACTTGGGGGAGGACTCTGGGTTTCAGTGACGTACGTAGGCTGGGAAGGTGGTGGGGAGGGGATGGTTCAACCGATTCACGTTACGTACATAGGCTGGGAAGTTGGGGGAGGGGGAGGGTTTAGGGTTCACAGAAGATTGCGGGGGAGTGAAGTGGAGAGGGCCCAGTACCGGCTATTTCATACTACTTACCTTAATAATAATTTATTAATTAAAAAGCGTACTTACATAAATAATATTTTACTATAGTGCTCAGAATGGTGGTGCCCAATGCACTCAGATTTTAAAAAACTGGTAAAATTAGTCAAACCGTCAAACCAAGATGACGAATTAATTATCAAGCGGGCAAAATCCAGATATGCCTATTGGTCCAAAGGAGACATGGTAATCTAATTATGGAGCATATTTTTATACTCAATATTCAGCATACATTAAATGAATAATTTACCATTACAGCCTGTAATGATAAATAATTACACTGCTATATGAGAATAGTAACGAAATTGAAGAGCAATCTGATAAATATGTTGTCGAAGCAATAGGTATTAAATATTTTAAATATTCACTATTCAATATAAAAATAATAAAAAATTAAGTTTTTTCAGGTATGTTATATAAGTTATATAAGTTTAGACAATGTGCATTTTCATTAAATAGGTACAATATTTGTTTGTTTTAATATTTAACTATACTTTTAATTTCAGGTATTCTTAGTGAATTACAGAAGTGTACATTTTTTGAGTTATTTTTTTGAATAATAAATTATGTTTTATCGTTATTATTATTGTTATATACTATATCGTTAAATACCTACCTAAAACTTAACATGATATATGTTATATATAATTTCATGATGTGGGCATTAAATGTTTAGATATATAATAATATTATATAATATATATATTACGCTAAATGTGATTAAAAAAATTACGATGTCTCGACGGATTTCTTGGGTAAAACGGTGCTAGACGCCCGATTCGTCGCGGCTCGGAAACGGCTCAAGTGCTCGAGATTCTACGTCGGTTTTCAACTCGAACTGTAGTCGATAGGTATCCTAACGCCTAAACCTATCGACTATATAGGATTAGGCAGGTATAACTAGAACGAATCCCGCTCCGGAGGTATTTCCGGCGGCGCTTCGATTAACACTGCGGGTCATTTTTTGCATTTTTTTTTCGATTTTTTTTTTACACGATTTTATATTTTAAAATTGTTGTTTAAATTCATTATTTTATAATAATAGCTGAACCTCATATACCAATAAACCAGAGGCGTGCCCAGGATCAAAATGTAGGATAGGCCCGGTTATAATTATTTTAGTTTATATGTACACAATACACATTATTTTTTTTTTTAGAAACTTAATAATATTTTTAAATTGAATCAGAAAAAATGATTATAAAATAATATAGTACAACACAATTTATTCCTCATATTTGACTTGTTGATAATACCTAAAGTTACATATTAAAAAATAAAATTAAGTTTTTATATAACTGAATAATACCTAAATGAATGCAAATGAAACAATAGTTTTTTTAATTATAAGTACATAAAAATATAAAATATAATAATCATTTAGTGAATTGAAGTCTTCGATTTTTCAATTTAGCAAACTCGTCAACAATCTTTGTAGGATCCTGAATTAATTCAAAACTTAACTCCCTCTCAATAGAAATTAACGCTAAATTATGAAGACGTGTAGTAGACATAGATGTTCGTAAATAAGTTTTTATCCTTTTCATTGTTGAAAAACTTCTTTCGGCCGATGCTAAACTTACAGGTATAACTAATACTCGTTCAATGACTTTTTTAATTTCTCCAAATGACTGCCCCATAATGCATATTTCGTTGTAAAAATCTATGATATTTTTACAACTACTGTACATATTTTTTGCTAATTTGCTTTGACTTATTACTTGGTCAGAGAAATAATTATCATCTCCATAATAATTTATACACTTTAAAACAAAATCATCATTTAAAAAGTTTGTTGATATCGGATTGAATACTGAAATAGCAGTTAAAAATTCTGAATTGTTATTAAATCTTTTTTTCATTTCATTCAACATATTATCTATTACTGTAAAATACATAATTCGCAATTTTTGAGTCGTAGTTTTATTACATTTTAAGCCAATTGTTGAAGTAATTACATAATCACTTAATGTACTATTAATATTTTTCTGTCTTTTTTCATAATTATCCATAGAGATATTTAAATTTGAGCTTTTTTATAAAAGTTATTGAAAAATTCATCCGAACGTAAACTTTGAAGCTCTTTTATTGTAGCATCAATTAAATTTAAATACTTAATTATATCAAGAGAAGAAGATTGTAAATGTATTGAAAGT